>NW_024058798.1:50000-57500 GCF_016432855.1 Salvelinus namaycush
TATAGTGTATAGTGTGTAGTGTATAGTGTGTACTATACCCTCAGGTGCTCAGTATAGTTGTACAGAGCCCTACAGACTAGTGTATAGTGTATAGTGTGTAGTGTATAGTGTGTACTATACCCTCAGGTGCTCAGTATAGTTGTACAGAGCCCTACAGACTAGTGTATAGTGTATAGTGTGTAGTGTGTACTATACCCTCAGGTGCTCAGTATAGTTGTACAGAGCCCTACAGACTAGTGTATAGTGTGTAGTGTGTAGTGTGTACTATACCCTCAGGTGCTCAGTATAGTTGTACAGAGCCCTACAGACTAGTGTGTAGTGTATAGTGTATAGTGTGTACTATACCCTCAGGTGCTCAGTATAGTTGTACAGAGCCCTACAGACTAGTGTATAGTGTATAGTGTGTAGTGTATAGTGTATAGTGTGTACTATACCCTCAGGTGCTCAGTATAGTTGTACAGAGCCCTACAGACTAGTGTATAGTGTATAGTGTGTAGTGTATAGTGTGTACTATACCCTCAGGTGCTCAGTATAGTTGTACAGAGCCCTACAGACTAGTGTATAGTGTGTAGTGTGTAGTGTGTAGTGTATAGTGTATAGTGTGTACTATACCCTCAGGTGCTCAGTATAGTTGTACAGAGCCCTACAGACTAGTGTATAGTGTATAGTGTGTAGTGTATAGTGTGTACTATACCCTCAGGTGCTCAGTATAGTTGTACAGAGCCCTACAGACTAGTGTATAGTGTATAGTGTGTAGTGTATAGTGTGTACTATACCCTCAGGTGCTCAGTATAGTTGTACAGAGCCCTACAGACTCTACTCTCTTCCTCCTGGTCTTTCAGCTGTAGAACTCTGCATTTCTTCTGAACATCAACAATCCACTGTTCATACTTTTGACTGCCGTAGTCACGATTCTCTATGGATGACAAGGACTCTGGAGAGAGAGAGAGAGAGAGAGGGAGAGAGAGTGAGAGAGAGAGAGAGAGAGAGAGAGAGAGAGAGAGAGAGAGAGAGAGAGAGACAGACAGACAGAGAGAGAGAGAGAGAGAGAGAGTGAGAGAGTGAGAGAGAGAGCGAGAGAGAGAGACAGACAGAGGGAGAGAGAGAGAGAGAGAGAGACAGACAGAGAGAGAGACAGAGAGAGAAAGAAAGAGACAGAGAAAGAGAGAGACAGAGAGAGAAAGAGAGAGAGAGAGACAGAGAGAGGTGGTGGATGAGGTGTGTGTTCTGTATGTTGTGTGTGTGTGTGTGTGTGTGTGTGTGTGTGTGTGTGTGTGTGTGTGTGTGTGTGTGTGTGTGTGTGTGTGTGTGTGTGTGTGTGTGTGTGTGTGTGTCCAGTATTACCTATGTTGTAGACAGTCTTGGCCAGTCCTTCTATCTTAGCCATGATGTCATGAATGATCCTGATGAACGGGTCTGCTTTTCTCTTCTGGACCAGGAAGAACTCTGATAGGAGACAACAATCCAGACTGAATTAATCAATCAACCAGTCAGCATTAATCAATTAACCAGTCAGCCAGACCATGCCAGACTGAATTAATCAATCAACCAGTCAGCCAGATCATTCCAGACTGAATTAATCAATCAACCAGTCAGCCAGACCATTCCAGACTGAATTAATCAATTACCCAGTCAGCCAGACCATTCCAGACTGAATTAATCAATTACCCAGTCACACAGACCATTCCAGACTGAATGAATCAATCAACCAGTCAGCCAGACCATTCCAGACTGAATGAATCAATCAACCAGTCAGCCAGACCATTCCAGACTGAATTAATCAATTAACCAGTCAGCCAGACCATTCCAGACTGAATTAATCAATTAACCAGTCAGCCAGACCATTCCAGACTGAATTAATCAATTAACCAGTCAGCCAGAGTGGCTTTAGGTTTTAAATGAAGACGTGAGCTGCCAGTGTGTGTGTACCTTTGTCAGGTGTGTTTACGTAGGACTGTAGCTCGTCGGTGTGTGTACGTAGAACTGTAGCTCGTCAGTGTGTGTGTACCTTTGTCAGGTGTGTTTACGTAGGACTGTAGCTCGTCAGTGTGTGTGTACCTTTGTCAGGTGTGTTTACGTAGGACTGTAGCTCGTCAGTGTGTGTGTACCTTTGTCAGGTGTGTGTACGTAGGACTGTAGCTCGTCAGTGTTCGTGTGTATGGTAGAGATGATGCGGCTGTCCAGACTGGCACACAGCTGACAGATGTTGTTCTCAGCCTCTGATTGGTTCTTGAATGAGCCAATCCCCACTGAGGCCGTCAGACCCACAATCTAGAGGAGAGGAGAATAGAGGTGGAGGGGAGGGGAGGGGAGGGGAGGGGAGGGGAGGGGAGAGGAGAGGAGAGGAGAGGAGAGGAGAGGAGAGGAGAGGAGAGGAGAGGAGAGGAGAGGAGGGTAGAGGAGGTGAGGGTAGAGTAGAGGAGGAGGGGAGAGGAGGAGGAAAGGAGAGGAGGGGAGAGTAGATGAGGAGAGTGGAGAGGAGAGGGGGAGAGGAGAGGGGAGAGGAGAGGGGGAGAGGAGAGGGGAGAGTAGAGGAGGAGAGGGGAGAGGAGAGGAGGAGAGGAGAGGGGGAGAGGAGAGGAGGAGGGGAGAGTAGAGGAGGAGAGGGGGAGAGTAGAGGAGGAGAGGGAAGAGGATAGGAGGAGAGGGGAGAGGAGAGGAGGAGAGGGGAATGGAAGAGAACATAATCTACATCATACCATCATCATTATCATGACAGACTGTAGCAGTACAGGTAGGTGTTTCTGCGACTCTACCTGGGGCAGGTGTTGTCCGTTCTGCTCCGTGCTGAGCTTGGCATCCAGGTATGACGTCATGATGATGTTATAGGGGTGTTTCCCTGTTGTGTTGTGACACTCATCTAGAATCAACAGAGAGAAGCAGGAGAGAGAGGGAATCTCCCCTCGGGCCATGGCATTCACCTAGAGATGGAGGGAGGGAGGGAGGGAGGGAGGGAGGGAGAGAGGGAGGGAGGGAGGGAGGGAGGGAGGGAGGGAGGGAGGGAGGGAGGGAGGGAGGGAGGGAGGGAGAGAGAGAGGGAGAGAGGGAGGGAGGGAGGGAGGGAGGGAGGGAGGGAGGGAGGGAGGGAGGGAGGGAGGGAGAGAGAGGGAGAGAGGGAGGGAGGGAGGGAGGGAGGGAGGGAGGGAGGGAGGGAGGGAGGGGAGAGCAGGGGGGAGAGAGTGAGAGAGAGAGAACCACAGTAAGATAAGGTGAGGCTGAGGGTGTGAGATTTGCATTTCCCTGTACTGAGTAGGCTGCCGTCCGTCAATTCCATATTTCCACCACCGGAGAGCGCCATTTCACAGCTATATACTCTAGCTAGGGCTGCATCTGAATAGCCTAAAGGGGCGTGTGGCAGTGGCGGCTGGTGCCATTTCAGATGAGGGAGGACCATTTGTTTTCATGAGCATTGCCTTATTTCTATTACAGCATGTTGGATGACTGTCATTCATATTCACCGGAAGGGAGACATTTCCGAGTTCCCTGTTGTCTTGAACACAGCATTAGTCTCAGTGGAGGGAGAAAATAGACACGACGAACTGCTAGGTCTCCCGGGTGGCGCAGTGGTCTAGGGCACTGCATCGCAGTGCTAGCTGCGCCACCAGGGTCTCTGGGTTCACGCCCAGGCTCTGTCGCAGCCGGCCGCAACCGGGAGGTCCGTGGGGCGACGCACAATTGGCATAGCGTCGTCCGGGTTAGGGAGGGTTTGGCCGGTAGGGATATCCTTGTCTCAGTATGTAAAATGTAATAAAATGTATGCACTCTACTGTAAGTCGCTCTGGATAAGAGCGTCTGCTAAATGACTAAAAATGTAAATGTAAATGTCTAATAATAACACAAATTCAGTGCTATCGATACACTTGGCTACTGATTGGCCAGCGCAGTAGGAGTAATCGACTAAGCCACAGATTTAAGCAGAGTTTAAAATGGTTCAAAATGGGAACAGTTAGCCAAACCGGTGCGTAGGGCTTCTTGAACCAAGTGCACCTACCACCAACAGGGCTTCTGAATCAAGTGCACCTACCGGCAACAGGGCTTCTGAATCAAGTCCAAATACCACCAACAGGGCCTCTGAATCAAGTGCACCTACCACCAACAGGGCTTCTGAATCAAGTCCAAATACCGCCAACAGGGCTTCTGAATCAAGTGCACCTACCCCCAACAGGGCCTCTGAATCAAGTGCACCTACCACCAACAGGGCTTCTGAATCAAGTGCACCTACCTCCAACAGGGCTTCTGAATCAAGTGCACCTACCACCAACAGGGCCTCTGAATCAAGTGCACCTACCACCAACAGGGCTTCTGAATCAAGTGCACCTACCACCAACAGGGCTTCTGAATCAAGTGCACCTACCACCAACAGGGCTTCTGAATCAAGTGCACCTACCACCAACAGGGCTTCTGAATCAAGTGCACCTACCACCAACAGGGCCTCTGAATCAAGTCCAAATACCACCAACAGGGCCTCTGAATCAAGTCCAAATACCGCCAACAGGGCTTCTGAATCAAGTGCACCTACCACCAACAGGGCTTCTGAATCAAGTCCACCTACCACCAACAGGGCTTCTGAATCAAGTCCACCTACCACCAACAGGGCTTCTGAATCAAGTGCACCTACCACCAACAGGGCTTCTGAATCAAGTCCACCTACCACCAACAGGGCTTCTGAATCAAGTCCAACTACCACCAACAGGGCTATATATATTTAGTATAGTTTTAGCTAATGTTATTTTTGTTTCACTATTACTATTTGTCTGAAATTCACTGAGGAGGATGGTCCTCCCCTTTCTCCTCTGAGGAGCCTCCACTGGGGCGTGTGTGCATACCAGGATCTGAGGGGTTAAGACGATGATGTCATTGTTCTCCATGACCACCTTCATCGACAGCTGGTCGCCCAGGTTACCGCAAAGGCCGTCGATCCTGAGATAGATACACACACAACAAGTTAAAAAAAAGTGCATGTGTGTGTCTTTGCGTGTGCATGTGTGTGTGTGCGTGTGTGTGTGTATATGTGTGTCAGTCCTACCTGATGTCAGGGTCTTTCTCTTGGAAATGATCCTGGAACAGTTTATACTGCTGGTTGAAGACGTCCACCTTGGTTGCCATGAAGACGACCTTCGCCCCCTTACCCTTGACCTTCAGGTGCTGCTCACAGATCGCCAGGGCAACCACCGTCTTCCCACAGCCTGGGAAAGATGGTCAATCAATCAATGACTCAATCAACCTTATTTAAAAAAAATATAGACGGACAGGAAACTTCTCCCATTGGATGAACATTAAGGAAGTCTCCCAAATGACCCCCTGGTCTATAGTAGTGCACTATATAGGGAATAGGGCTCTGGTCTAAAGTAGTGTACTATATAGGGAATAGGACTCTGGTCTATAGTAGTGTACTATATAGGGAATAGGGCTCTGGTCTATAGTAGTGCACTATATAGGGAATAGGGCTCTGGTCTAAAGTAGTGTACTATATAGGGAATAGGGCTCTGGTCTAAAGTAGTGTACTATATAGGGAATAGGGCTCTGGTCTATAGTAGTGTACTATATAGGGAATAGGGCTCTGGTCTATAGTAGTGTACTATATAGGGAATAGGACTCTGGTCTATAGTAGTGTACTATATAGGGAATAGGGCTCTGGTCTATAGTAGTGCACTATATAGGGAATAGGGCTCTGGTCTAAAGTAGTGTACTATATAGGGAATAGGGCTCTGGTCTAAAGTAGTGTACTATATAGGGAATAGGGCTCTGGTCTATAGTAGTGTACTATATAGGGAATAGGGCTCTGGTCTATAGTAGTGTACTATATAGGGAATAGGGCTCTGGTCTATAGTAGTGTACTATATAGGGAATAGGGCTCTGGTCTAAAGTAGTGTACTATATAGGGTACAGGGCTCTGGTCTATAGTAGTGTACTATATAGGGAATAGGGCTCTGGTCTATAGTAGTGTACTATATAGGGAATAGGGCTCTGGTCTATAGTAGTGTACTATATAGGGAATAGGGCTCTGGTCTATAGTAGTGTACTATATAGGGAATAGGTTTCCATTTGGGAACATTCTACTTCCATCTAATTCATATGTACCACAGTTCCCAGATGTTAATATAACTAGACTACCTCCAATACAAGAATAATGATGGGGTCAGATGATTGGTATCTGATACCCTAATGGTGTCAGATGATTAGTATCTGATACCCTAATGGTGTCAGATGATTAGTATCTGATACCCTAATGGTGTCAGATGATTAGTATCTGATAACCTAATGGTGTCAGATGATTGGTATCTGATAACCTAATGGTGTTAGATAATAACCTAATGGTGTCAGATGATTAGTATCTGATAACCTAATGGTGTCAGATGATTAGTATCTGATACCCTAATGGTGTCAGATGATTAGTATCTGATAACCTAATGGTGTCAGATGATTAGTATCTGATACCCTAATGGTGTCAGATGATTAGTATCTGATAACCTAATGGTGTCAGATGATTGGTATCTGATAACCTAATGGTGTTAGATAATAACCTAATGGTGTCAGATGATTAGTATCTGATAACCTAATGGTGTTAGATGATTAGTATCTGATAACCTAATGGTGTTAGATAATAACCTAATGGTGTCAGATGATTAGTATCTGATAACCTAATGGTGTTAGATAATAACCTAATGGTGTTAGATGATTCGTATCTGATAACCTAATGGTGTTAGATAATACCTTAATGGTGTCAGATGATTAGTATCTGATAACCTAATGGTGTCAGATTATTAGTATGTGATAACCTAATGGTGTTAGATAATACCTTAATGGTGTCAGATGATTAGTATCTGATAACCTAATGGTGTTAGATAATACCTTAATGGTTTCAGATTATTAGTATCTGATAACCTAATGGTGTTAGATATTAACATAATGGTGTAAGACGATTAGTATCTGATAACCTAATGGTGTTAGATAATAACCAAATGGTGTCAGACAATTAGTATCTGATAACCTAATGGTGTTAGATATTAACCTAATGGTGTTAAATGATTAGTATCTGATAACCTAATGGTGTTAGATAATAACCGAATGGTGTCAGATGATTTGTATCTGATAACCTAATGGTGTCAGATAATTAGTATCTGATAACCTAATGGTGTTAGATAATTAGTATCTGATAACCTAATGGTGTTAGATAATAACCTAATGGTGTCAGATGATTTGTATCTTATGACAGTGAAATAAAACAATAGTCCTATAAAAAGGAATACTCTTCAAACCTCCTCCGCCCAGCCACCCTTCCTCATTTAGACAGGGTGTGTGTGTGTGTGTGTGCCCCAGCAGACTGTCTCACCGGTTGGGGCACAGATGACTGTGTTCTTGCCCTGAAACACCGGTTCAGCCAGCTCTCTCTGATACTCTCTCATTTTCTTCTCTCCTCCTCTACTCTTTTCTCCTCCTCCTCCTCCTCCTCCTCCTCCTCTCTCCTCCTCCTCCTCTCTCAGCCTCTTCTCTCCTCCT
>NW_024058798.1:60000-100000 GCF_016432855.1 Salvelinus namaycush
CAGGTATGGAATGCTCTAACCCTCTACTACTACTACTACTACAGTATTACAGGTATGGAATGCTCTAACCCTCTACTACTACTACAGTATTACAGGTATGGAATGCTCTAACCCTCTACTACTACTACAATATTACAGGTATGGAATGCTCTAACCCTCTACTACCACTACAATATTACAGGTATGGAATGCTCTAACCCTCTACTACTACTACAATATTACAGGTATGGAATGCTCTAACCCTCTACTACCACTACAATATTACAGGTATGGAATGCTCTAACCCTCTACTACTACTACAATATTACAGGTATGGAATGCTCTAACCCTCTACTACTACAACAATATTACAGGTATGGAATGCTCTAACCCTCTACTACTACTACAATATTACAGGTATGGAATGCTCTAACCCTCTACTACTACTACAATATTACAGGTATGGAATGCTCTAACCCTCTACTACTACTACTACAATATTACAGGTATGGAATGCTCTAACCCTCTACTACTACAACAATATTACAGGTATGGATTGCTCTAACCCTCTACTACTACTACAATATTACAGGTATGGAATGCTCTAACCCTCTACTACTAATACAATATTACAGGTATGGAATGCTCTAACCCTCTACTACTACTACAATATTACAGGTATGGAATGCTCTAACCCTCTACTACTACTACAGTATTACAGGTATGGAATGCTCTAACCCTCTACTACTACTACAGTATTACAGGTATGGAATGCTCTAACCCTCTACTACTACTACAATATTACAGGTATGGAATGCTCTAACCCTCTACTACAATATTACAGGTATGGAATGCTCTAACCCTCTACTACTACTACTACAATATTACAGGTATGGAATGCTCTAACCCTCTACTACTACTACAATATTACAGGTATGGAATGCTCTAACCCTCTACTACTACTACTACTACAATATTACAGGTATGGAATGCTCTAACCCTCTACTACTACTACAATATTACAGGTATGGAATGCTCTAACCCTCTACTACTACTACAATATTACAGGTATGGAATGCTCTAACCCTCTACTACCACTACAATATTACAGGTATGGAATGCTCTAACCCTCTACTACTACTACAATATTACAGGTATGGAATGCTCTAACCCTCTACTACCACTACAATATTACAGGTATGGAATGCTCTAACCCTCTACTACTACTACAATATTACAGGTATGGAATGCTCTAACCCTCTACTACTACTACAATATTACAGGTATGGAATGCTCTAACCCTCTACTACTACTACTACAATATTACAGGTATGGAATGCTCTAACCCTCTACTACTACTACAATATTACAGGTATGGAATGCTCTAATCCTCTACTACTACAATATTACAGGTATGGAATGCTCTAACCCTCTACTACTACTACAATATTACAGGTATGGAATGCTCTAACCCTCTACTACTACTACAATATTACAGGTATGGAATGCTCTAACCCTCTACTACTACTACAATATTACAGGTATGGAATGCTCTAACCCTCTACTACTACTACAATATTACAGGTATGGAATGCTCTAACCCTCTAATACTACTACAAGTATTACAGGTATGGAATGCTCTAACCCTCTACTAACTACAATATTACAGGTATGGAATGATCTAACCCTCTCTACTACTACAATATTACAGGTATGGAATGCTCTAACCCTCTACTACTACTACAATATTACAGGTATGGAATGCTCTAACCCTCTACTACTACTACAGTATTACAGGTATGGAATGCTCTAACCCTCTACTACTACAATATTACAGGTATGGAATGCTCTAACCTCTACTACTACTACAATATTACAGGTATGGAATGCTCTAACCCTCTCCTACTACTACAATATTACAGGTATGGAATGCTCTACCCTCTACTACTACTTCCAATATTACAGGTATGGAATGCTCTAACCCTCTACTACTACTACAATATTACAGGTATGGAATGCTCTAACCCTCTACTACTACTACAATATTACAGGTATGGAATGCTCTAACCCTTCTACTACTACTACAATATTACAGGTTGGAATGCTCTAACCCTCATACTAACAACAATATTACAGGTAGGAATGCTCTAAACCCTCTACTACTACTACAATATTTACAGGTATGGAATGCTCTACCCTCTACTACTACTACTACAATATTAACGGTATGGAATGCTCTAACCCGTCTACTACTACTATCAATATTACAGGTATGGAATGCTCTAACGCATCTACTACTACTACAATATTTACAGGTATGGAATTGCTCTAACCCTCTACTACTACTACTAATACTTACAGGTATGGGAATGCTCTACGGCCTCTACTACTACTACTACATACTTACAGGTATGGAATGCTCTACGCCTCTACTACTACTACAATATTACAGGTATGGAATGCTCTAACCCTCTACTACTACACAATATTACAGGTATGGAATGCTCTAACCCTACTACTATACTACAATATTACAGGTACGGAATGCTCTAACCCTCTACTATATACAATATTACAGGTATGGAATGCTCTAACCCTACTACTACTACTTACAATATTACAGGTATGGAATGCTCTAACCCTCTACTACTACTACAATATTACAGGTATGGAATGCTCTAACCCTCTACTACTACTACAATATTACAGGTATGGAATGCTCTAAGCCTCTACTACTACTACAATATTACAGGTATGGAATGCTCTAAGCCTCTACTACTACTACAATATTACAGGTATGGAATGCTCTAACCCTCTACACTACTACAATATTACAAGTATGGAATGCTCTAACCCTCTACTACTACTACAATATTACAGGTATGGAATGCTCTAACCCTCTACTACAACAACAACAACAATATTACAGCTAAGGAATGCTCTAACCCTCTACTATTACTAATATTAATACTATATAAACAGTATATGATGACTACATGATGACTATATAACTAGTATATTATGACTATATTATTACTATATAACTAGTATATTATGACTATAGTATTACTATATAAATAGTATATTATGAGTATATTAATACTATAGAACTAGAATATTATGACTATATTATTACTATATAACTAGTATATTATGACTATATTAATACTATATAACTAGTATATTATGACTATATTTTTACTATATAACTAGTATATTATGACTATAAATACTATATAACTAGTATATTATGACTACATGATGACTATATAACTAGTATATTATGACTATATTAATACTATATAACTAGTATATTATGACTATATTAATACTATATAACTAGTATATTATGACTATATTAATACTATATAACTAGTATATTATGACTACATGATGACTATATAACTAGTATATTATGACTATATAACTAGTATATTATGACTATATAACTAGTATAGTATGACTATATAACTAGTATATTAATACTATATAACTAGTATATGACTACATGATGACTATATAACTAGTATATTATATGTATATTAATACTATATAACTAGTATATTATATGTATATTAATACTATATAACTAGTACATTATGACTATATAACTAGTATATTATGACTATATAACTAGTATATTAATACTATATAACTAGTATATTATGACTATATAACTAGTATATTATATGTATATTAATACTATATAGCTAGTATATTATATGTATATTAATACTATATAACTAGTATATTATGACTATATTAATACTATATAACTAGTATAGTATGACTATAACTAGTATATTATGACTATATAACTAGTATAGTATGACTATATAACTAGTATATTATATGTATATTAATACTATATAACTAGTATATGATGACTACATGATGCCTATATAACTAGTATATTATATGTATATTAATACTATATAACTAGTATATTATATGTATATTAATACTATATAACTAGTACATTATGACTATATAACTAGTATATTATGACTATATAACTAGTATATTAATACTATATAACTAGTATATTATATGTATATTAAGACTATATAACTAGTATATTAATACTATATAACTAGTATATTATGACTATATAACTAGTATATTATATGTATATTAATACTATATAACTAGTATATTATATGTATATTAATACTATATAACTAGTATATTATGACTGTATTAATACTATATAACTAGTATAGTATTACTATATAACTAGTATATTATGACTATATAACTAGTATATTATATGTATATTAATACTATATAACTCACCGCCCGTATCTCTTCACACTCTCTCATTCTGAGACAATCTCCCAGGTGTAGCAGCAGGTCTCTGGGTTTGATCATTTTGGTGAAGAGGGGTTCTATCCGGTCCAGAAGCACTCTGTGTAGCTTGGTGCTCTCCAGGGTCTGAAAGTCCCACTGCTTCATGGCCTCACACAGACCCTTATAGTCTAGAGACAATAACAACAATATCAAGCAGGGCCTGGTACCATTCCAGTTCGTCCAGGGGACGGACGGACAGACGCACGCACGCACACACACACACACACACACACACACACACACACCTACCTTCTGCGTCCAGGGCGTCAAGCAGGGCCTGGTACCATCCCAGTTCGTCCAGGAGACACACCTGGTCTAGAAACACCTGGGCTGCTGATGTCACAGACTTACTCTCCTCTGATAGGATCCTCTCTGCAACCTCTGGAACGCGGAACACAAAAGGTTAATTTCAGGAGGAGAGGAAGAGGAGAGGAATAGGAGAGGAAGAGGAGAGGAAGAGGAGAGGAAGAGAAGGGGAAGAGGAGAGGAAGAGGGAAAGGAGAGGAAGATAAGAGGAATAGGAGAGGAAGAGGAGAGGAAGAGGAGAGGAAGAGGGAAAGGAGAGGAAGATAAGAGGAATAGGAGAGGAAGAGGAAGAGAAGAGGAAGAGACGAGGAAGAGGAAGAGAAGAGGAAGAGGAGAGGAAGAGGAGAGGAAGAGGAGAGGAAGAGGAGAGGAAGAGAAGAGGAAGAGGAGAGGAAGAGGAAAGGAAGAGAAGAGGAAGAGGAGAGGAAGTGGAAAGGTAGCCTAGCGGCTAAGAGCTCACTTGAGCAAGTCAGGTAACCCTAATTGCTGCTGTAAGTCGCTGTGTCTGCTAAATGACTACAATGTAGGTCTACATGTGAAATGAGAGGGAGAGGAGAGACTGTAAAGGGCAGAAAAGCTAGAATTGCTGTACATTGACACTTTCTAGGGGTGTAAAGATGGAAGTGACGGTGTTGTACCGAAAAGCCCCCCCTTGCCAGAATCCCCCCCCCCCCCTTCACGTGAACGCGCACGCACTCAATTCTTCATTCCTGCGACTAGCCCGCTAGTTGGGATTTCTGTTCATGTTAGGCTGCGTTTCATTTTATTTTTTATGTCGGTTTGATCGCGGGGGGGGAGACACTAGTAATGTCTGCAGTCTTCGGTTTGGCTATTGGTTTCAAGTGTATTAGTCTATTAATTATTCATTTTGGTTGCCTATCCTGATGTGAAGTTTGTTCTATAGAAAGTATTTGACTCTGATGTGTGCAACAGGAAGTACTTGATTCTAGACACAAAATTAAGGAAATTAGAAGGGGGAGGATTTCGGCAAGGCTATTTTCTTGCCTGACGAAACCCCACCCACCCTTCTATCTTGGGACTGCAAGGCCTGGCATACTTCATAATCCTTTTTGGTGACCTATCACACCCTCTGATGTGTGCCACAGGAAGTATTAGACTCTAGTCACAAAAGGAAGTGGTTATTTCAGAGCCCTCTACTGTTCTCTCTACCCATCCCTCAATCCCCCATCGTGCTTTTCCCTCTTTTGGCTTTTCCTACATTTTTTAAAACACTTTTTCTGTCTTAGTTATTAAGAATGTAGGTACAGTAGTAATAATAAAATAATAATAACAATAATACATCTAAAATTTGTACTCTGGGCGAAAAAGAAAGTTCAAATATATAAGTCAACATGAGTGCATATCCATAATCACAGGAAACTGTTATAATAATAGAAAAACAATAATAAATAAATGTATAATAGTATAATAAACAAAACGTTGACTGAATGTGCCTCTGTGAAGAATCCCCTCTCCAATAGGTCCCTTCACCCTCCATAGGACACCCCCTTCACCCTCCATACGACACCCCCAGCACCTCCACCTCCACCATCAACCCTCCATACGACACACCCAGCACCTCCACCATCCCCATCAACCCTCCATAGGACACCCCCAGCACCTCCACCTCCACCATCAACCCTCCATAGGACACCCCCAGCACCTCCACCATCCCCATCAACCCTCCACCCACCCCTCAGCCACAAAACACAATAATGATAATAATTATAGAAATTAAAAAATACAAAAATTATAGACCAAGATATACACTCAACTTTTCCTACATCAGATATGCAGGTGACATTTACACCTGGATGACAACACATAATCAGCAACACAGAGATGCTCTTCATCTGAGGGAATACCTGCCCATTCTCAGATGTTAGATAATCCCAGACGATCACATGTCATTTCCATTGTAGCCCTAAGGAATACCCGCCCATTCTCAGATGTTAGATAATCCCAGACGATCACATGTCATTTACATTCCAGCCCTAAGGAATACCCGCCCATTCTCAGATTCCCCTCCACTGATTAGCCCCCTGGAAAGGCTCCCTACTGCACCTCACATGATGTTCACGATTCTAATTGTAGCCTACAGGGCCAGAAAACGACCAGCTCCTTCATACCTCTCGGCCTGGATAAAGTGCTGTCGCTCTTTCTCTGTGATCTACAACTGCGTCATTCTTGAAGTTGTCTTTCTCTTTAAGGATTCGGTGGACAACCACCAAGACTTGGCTGTGTGCTGTTGCCTAATTGGTTGAATGAGTTGAGCTGGAGGCATCATAACTGCAAAGTTCCTTGCTGGTTGTAAATGCTGATTATATAACCACCTATTGAAAAAGCATTTTGATACTGATTTTAACTCTTGTACTAGGAATACACATTCTACCTGTTGCTCTATGTTTATAATAAAAACATATGTTGTTTGTGCTTTAACTCTAGCAGTGAACAAGGTAGGTAGCAGTTTTATACTTATTATATTGCATATAATATACTGTATATGTTACATTTTAGAATATGGTAGATTCCATCATGTAATACGCCATCTACCATAGCATGTATTTATCGTTTCAGCATATACTGTACAAATTGATAACTTTAAACGACATTTGATTTGCTAAAAAGGTACATTGATTCTCCCCTGTCCTTATTTCTAAATGTAGTTTAACCTCAAAATGACACAACAGGTTTTTGGTTTTGTCTTTTTAAATCATAACACGTGGTATTGTCTTGCCTCACAGACATCATGATATACAATAAAGAACAGAATGAAGTGATTTATTTTCCATCACTGTGGGCTCGTCCAAGATCCAACATATACCCACATAGAGACACACTCATTGTTCTTCTGACTATAAGGTGATATGGCTGCACTGCTATGGAAAACATACGGTATATAATCAACATCACAGATGATAAAGAATGTAATGATACGTTTGTATTTACACGTGTCACCATGTGTTTTCCAAAACAATAACCGTGGCGATGGGAGGAACATGTGTATATGTGCTGTTTAACTAAGAACTACATACGTAATACAGAATATACATGTGAACACATAGACGTGTGTAAAATGTGTGTGTATGTATGTGTGTGTAATATGTGTGTGCCATATGTGTGTATATTATGTGTGTGCCATATGTGTGTATAATATGTGTGAATGTATGTGTGTGTAATATGTGTGTCTGTCTGTCTAAACTTGAAAGGTTATGCTGCCATCCCAAAAATAGGGCTCTGTTCCAGTAAGTGATTTGTCATTTTATATCTTATTACGCAAAGATAGACATTTGTATTTCCTATTTAATGTTTGTTAACCTTTCACGAGTATCAACCCCGTATCCGGGATCACCCCCCACCCCCCCCACACTGATTAGCATCGCTAGCATAGCTTCACAAGTAAATAGTAGCATCTAAATATCATTAAATCACAAGTCCAAGACACCAGATGAAAGATACAGATCTTGTGAATAAACCCATCATTTCTGTTTTTTAAAATGTTTTACAGGGAAGACACAATATGTAAATCTATTAGCTAACCACGTTAGCAAAATACACCATCTTTCTTTGTCCACCATTTTCTCTCTCCACCACTAGCTATCACCAATTCGGCTAAACTAAGATATTGATAGCAACAAACCAAGAAAAAAACTCATCAGATGACAGTCTGATAACATATTTATGGTATAGGATAGGTGTTGTTAGAAAAAAGTGCATATTTCAGGTAGAAATCACAGTTTACAATTGCACCGACCATCACAAATCGACTAGAATTACTAGATAGAGCAACGTGTATGACCAATTTACTCATCATAAAACATTTCATAAAAATAGACAAAGCATAGCAATGGAAAGACACAGTTCTTGTGATTTCAGACCATATTTCAGATTTTCTAAGCGTTTTTCAGCGAAAACACAATAAATCGATAAGTTAGCATACCACATGTACAAACGTTAGTAGAGCATGAATTCAAGGCAAAGGGAGCTATAACGTTATCATCGCCAAAATATATTAATTTTTTCACTAACCTTCTCAGAATTCTTCCGATGACACTCCTGTAACATCATTTTACAACATACATATACAGTTTGTTCGAAAAGGTGCATATTTAGCCATACAAAACCGTGGTTACACAATAAAAATACTAGGAAATCAAGCCTCAATATGTCTGACGTCATCTATCAGAGTGATCTAGTTTAATTGAAAGCTAATCATATACTTGACTAAAAAATACAGGGTTGACAGGAATCGAAAGACAAATTAGTTCTTAATGCAACCGCTGACTTACATTTTTAAAATTATCCTTACTTTTCAATACAGGGTTCGCCAAGTGACGCGATACCAAACAAAATGGCGAAATATGCGTTTAAAATATTTCGACAGAACAACGATTTATCATATTAAATATTGCTTACTTTGAGCTGTTCTTCCATCAGATTCTTGGGCAATGTATTCTTTCTTGGGTTTAATCTTCTTTTGGTCGAAAGATGTCCTTTGTCCGTCTAAATGCCCGCTAACGTTCGACCGGGACCCCGAAATGTGCCCGGTGCTTCACATAGAAATGCATCAAAATCGCACTAAACGGATATAAATTGCTATAAAACGGTTTAAATTAACTACCTTATGATGTTTCTAAGTCCTATATCGAATTAAATTACAGACGGATACATTTTACGTTGATAACCGAGCCTTTGAAAATGGCATCCGGAGGTGTCTTCCTGCGTAAAGGCGAGCGTCGAAAGGGGGGCTACCCTCACTCCTTGGTCCTTTATAACCTCTGAGAGCTACGCAGAAGGCCCATTCCACTTCTCATTGGTTACTGACATCCAGGGGAAGGCGGGTGCAGTTCGTGTCGTTCCATAGGATAGACACAGACTTTTAAAACTGATCTGAAATCAGAGCTTCGCTCTCAGACCTTTCACTGTCTGTCATGGATTTCGCTGTAGAAAGAGTTCTGGGTCACCCACAGACATCATTCCAACTTTGTATGAAACTAGAAAGTGTTTTCTATCCAATAGAATTAATAATATGCATATTGTACGAGCAAGAATTGAGTACTAGGCAGTTTAATTTGGAGACGACAAAATGCTAATTCGGAACAGCACCCCCTGTAGTCGCAAGAAGTTAACAAACTAAACTTTCTGTGATGTTTTGTGTATCATCTTTATTTTCTTAAACATTATAAAATGTTTCTAAAATAAATGTTTGTTTCTTTATACTCAGCAAGAAAATATCCTTGCCGAACGCCCCCCCCCCCCCCCCCCCCCCCCCCCCCCCCCCTTCTAATTTCCTTAATTTTGTAGCTTAGAGTCAAGTACTTCCTGTGGCAACACACTCCACATCAGGATAGGCAACCGAAATGAGTAATGAATGTATGTGTGTTATACTAAAACATAGAGGAGGGAGTCAAATGTAGGCAAGCAACAAAGCATTTCAGAACAACTACTAGTCGAATAAGACATGGGAGAGATGACGAATTTTGGCAAAGAGATTTATTTATAGACTAATACACTTGAAACCAATAGCCAAACCGAAAACTGCAGACATTACTAGTGCCTCCTCCGCAATCAAACCGACATATAAAATAAAATGTAACGCAGCCTAACAAGAACAGAAATCTCAACTAGCGGGCTAGTCGCAGCAATGAAGAATTGAGTGCGTGCGCGTCCACGCAAATCACGGCAATTAAAATGGAATGCGTGCGCGTTCACGCAAAGGGTGGTGGTGGTCTGGGGGGGGTCTGGCAGGCGGTAGCTTTTTGGCACAACAACGGCAGTCATTTCTCTACATGCAAACCATTTGTCAGCGTTACAGAGACAGAAATAAAAACAAAATGATTGTTTTGTAGAATTGCATTCGAAATAAGAACAAAATCATGTAATCAAAAGCTGACAGTGTCTGTCGATATGAAAAACAGGAACACAAAGGTAAAACAACCGTATAGACTAACGTTAGTAGCTAAAAGAGTAACACAAAGGTAAAACAACCGTATAGACTAACGTTAGTAGCTAAAACAGGAACACAAAGGTAAAACAACCGTATAGACTAACGTTAGTAGCTAAAACAGGAACACAAAGGTAAAACAACCGTATAGACTAACGTTAGTAGCTAAAACAGGAACACAAAGGTAAAACAACCGTATAGACTAACGTTAGTAGCTAAAACAACAACAGGAACACAAAGGTAAAGGAACTTTACCGAGTACCGTTAGTAGGTAAAGCAACAAATAGACATTATACATACTGTACCTGGATGCAGGTAAGTTGTCATGAAGCCTTTGACGTAAGACGGTCGCAAAATTTGAACCACGTATTCACTACACCTCTGTAGATTGCTCTTCTCAAATTCATACATGATCGATGAATAATCGATTAACGGATAGCGGAGAGATATTGCCTATGTCTCTTGCATTAAGCTGACAGCTGCTCAAAGGTGCTCAACGGGTATAGTGGTGTAGTGTTCCGTGATATTTGGTCGTACTGACTCAGCTGATCTCCTATACATGTCAGTGGAAACCACGCCTCGGCCTCGCCAGCCTGAAGAAACGAAACCGAAACTTCCCGAGTGACAATAAAACGAAACACCTGCCTCAGTAAAGTCCCAGGACGTGGTAGGGTAGTTAGACCCAGATCTAGGATCAGTTTGGACTCGGCTAATCGTTACGTAACCCACTAGTGAGGGCAACGCAAAAAAAAAAACCAAAAAATCAGTCTATGGTCGTGGTGAACTAATCTGTGCCAAATAACATTCAGTATATACCATACGAGATAGATTACATTGATCAATAGTAGAGGTACTGCATCAATGAAATAGCAAAGACTGAAAGATGATCAAGTGACGAATAAACAGACTGAAAGATGATCAAGTGACGAATAAACAGACTGAAAGATGATCAAGTGACATAACCATTTATGACTTGTAATGATAATAGTTTATTTGATCATGACTCAACTTATTCAAATGATGAAAATAATGTTCAGTACCATTACATTAAAACATTTAGGTTATGACACGTTTTATTAGGATGAATTCCCATGTGACAATTTATTATACAATATTATGCAAAAAAAAGCATCTTGTTTTAACACCGTAATCATGTCATAACAGTAACCCGGATTGTGTCCCAACTAGCACCCAAGTGCACTACTTTAGACCCTATATAGTGCACTACTTTAGACCCTATATCGTGCACTACTTTAGACCCTATTCCCTATACAGTGCACTACTTTAGACCCTATTCCCTATATAGTGCACTACTTTTGACCATGACCTATAGGGTTCCATTTAGGACAGATAGCGGACCTTGTGGGTCCTTGAGGCAAATGTGTCCCTTGTGAGAAGATGGAAATATTACAGAGGATTTCAAGACTCTAGGCCTTCACACAGACTGTTCCTTTGTTGTCCACGTAGTCCTAAATCCAGTAGGTTTTATTAAACACTCCAAACAGCCGACCCGACCGCTCGGAGGCGTCCGCATGGTCCTAAAGCACAACGATCCCTTGTTGTGTTTCACATTCCAATTATAAAACGGGTGGAGGCGACAAAAAAGCTATTTCAGAAGGGACAGAAATGACATTTCAGAATATGTTGGTTTGGGGGGGGGTCCTGACACATATTTGAGACTAGTGTATTGCAATTAATTTAGTAATCGACTGAAATCAGTCAAATATATTTTGAGTTGTAAACAAGGATACAACAACGAGTCCCAGACAGTTCACAATAGAACATACCGGAGGAGGCATCGCTTAATACCTAAACTATTAGCATCATCTGGTGACCACCAGTGTTTGGAAAACGTTGAGCTCGTTGACAAAACAGACCACGGAACGCCGTTTCACACGAAGGTCCGCGGTGGGCCTGTGGTAATTATGCGGTTATATTTGACACAGGTTAATGACATCTATTCATTTTCTGTTATAGTGTTTCTAAGTAGAAGCCATATCAGCCAGGGAAACTAATTGTTCTCACTATATGATGGAACATTCAGATGCCTGACTGTGAGGCTCTTTACCTGAATCATTAGGATTTTCTTGTGATCACAAAAAAACTACATATTTTGCTCAAATAGAGATATGATTACATCGTGTTTTATTTGGAAAGATGGCTGAGAATAGAACATTCCGTTTTCTGAGTGTACAGTATCGCCGTTTACTGCAATTTTCTGGATTATCTTGACCAGTACAGCACTACCTATTTCACTCAACTAGAGACTGAAATAAATGGTGTTTCTTTTTAAAAGATGGTACTGCCTGACGTGGACTGTTCGCTCACCTTATTCTCATTGTGGTTAACGACGGTTGTTGCTCATTTACCAGGTAGCAGCAAGTGGAAACTATACTTTTCTGATATATCAAATACTTATGTCATGCAATAAAATGCAAATTAATTACTTAAAAAATCATACAATGTGATTTTCTGGATTTTTTGGGGAGTTGGATCAACCGTCTCTCACAGTTGAAGTGTAAAAAATTACAGACCTCTACATGCTTTGTAAGTAGGAAAACCTGCAAAATCGGCAGTGTATCAAATACTTGTTCTCCCCACTGTGTATGTGGCGTTTCTTTGAAAAGATGGGCGTGGCTGACATCAACATTAAGGGGAAAGGATCCATAGAGGCTGATCCTCTTTCTGTACATCTCTTTATTTACACTGCTGGTTGCCATGGTGAACACAAATACAGGACATCGAATGCTTCCTGAATTGACTCAGTAAAGTACCATGAGTAGTCCTACAGTATCACAGCCAGGTCAAACAGGTGTGTTAGTCAGATTACCCAGTGTCCAACACTATTGATTATCCTCTACCCCCAGTGTATGTGGAGTACTATGGTCTTAGCCATGTTCTCCCTCACTCCTCCCTTCCTCTCTTCCTCCCCTCCCGGCTCCTCTCTTCCTCCCCTCCCGGCTCCTCTCTTCCACTCCTACTTCCTGTTACCGACAATGCGCTACTTCTTGCTGCCGTCTCTCTCTTTCCGTCCCTCCGACCCACCCTCCTCTTCCTAGAGAGATAGAGATAGATAGAGATATATATATAGATAGAGAGATAGATAGATAGATATATATATAGAGATAGAGATAGAGGGTCATATGAACAGAACAGCATAGTGTACACAGTATAATGTAACACTTCCTCGCCAGCTCTCCTCTCAAACAGTGCAGCAACTATAAGTTATCGTCCCAAATGGCAGCCTATTCCCTACAGTGGACTACACAGTGAACTACACAGTGGACTACACAGTGGACTACACAGTGAACTACACAGTGGACTACACAGTGGACTACACAGTGGACTACACAGTGAACTACACAGTGGACTACACAGTGGACCAAACAGTGGACCAAACAGTGGACTACACAGTGGACTACACAGTGGACTACACAGTGGACTACACAGTGGACCAAACAGTGGACTACACAGTGGACCAAACAGTGGACTACACCGTGGACTACACCGTGAACTACACCGTGGACTACACAGTGGACTACACCGTGGACTACACCGTGGACTACACAGTGGACTACACAGTGGACTACACCGTGGACTACACCGTGGACTACACAGTGGACTACACAGTGGACTACACCGTGGACTACACAGTGGACTACACAGTGGACTACACAGTGGACTACACAGTGGACCAAACAGTGGACCACACCGTGGACTACACCGTGGACTACACCGTGGACTACACAGTGGACTACACAGTGGACCAAACAGTGGACTACACAGTGAACTACACAGTGAACTACACAGTGGACCAAACAGTGGACTACACAGTGGACTACACAGTGAACTACACAGTGGACCAAACAGTGGACCAAACAGTGGACTACACAGTGAACTATACAGTGAACTACACAGTGGACTACACAGTGGACTACACAGTGAACTACACAGTGGACTACACAGTGGACTACACAGTGGACTACACAGTGAACTACACAGTGAACTACACAGTGAACCAAACGGTGGACTACACAGTGAACTACACAGTGAACTACACAGTGAACCAAACAGTGGACTACACAGTGGACTACACAGTGGACTACACAGTGGACTACACAGTGGACTACACCATGGACTACACCGTGGACTACACAGTGAACCAAACAGTGAACCAAACAGTGGACTACACAGTGGACTACACCGTGGACTACACAGTGGACCACACAGTGGACTACACAGTGGACTACACAGTGGACCACACAGTGGACTACACAGTGGACCACACAGTGGACCACACAGTGGACCACACAGTGGACTACACAGTGGACCACACAGTGAACCAAACAGTGGACTACACAGTGGACTACACCGTGGACTACACAGTGGACCACACAGTGGACTACACAGTGAACTACACAGTGAACCAAACAGTGGACTACACAGTGGACTACACCGTGGACTACACAGTGGACCACACAGTGGACCACACAGTGGACCACACAGTGAACTACACAGTGAACCACACAGTGAACTACACAGTGAACCAAACAGTGGACTACACAGTGGACTACACCGTGGACCACACAGTGGACCACACAGTGGACTACACAGTGGACTACACAGGCAGTAGAGCACTTAAATAAGGAACAGGCTGCCATATAGGACGCAGGATAAAACAAATATTATTTTATTGATTTATTTGACCAGGTCAGTTGACTGAGAACACATTCTCATTTACCCCAACGACCTCAATGACCTGGGGAATAGTTCCAGGGGAGAGGGTGGGGTGGGTGGATGAATGAGCCCACTGGAAGCTCATTCCAACTCAGTCAAAAAGTAGTAACAAAACAATACCTCTGAGATGGAGGTGACAGAGAGGTCAGTGTCACTGGTTGATGATGTCATACCGTCCTCGTAGGTCGGCGCCGGAGGGTCGTAGATGGCCAGCTGGTCAAAGGCTTCCTTGGAGAACGGGTGGAACTGATATGAGGGAGAGACACACACACAGGAGGGTTAGGGAGAGGATGTGTGTGTGCTCATCGGCAGCCTAGACTAACGGGATTTGTGGAGTCAAAGTATTTAAAATGTCTGCGTGCTCACCAGCTCGTGGAGGAAGGGGTCCATCCGTGCCAGCTGGAAAGGGGAGTTCATCCTGGATGACCCCGCCCCCTCCCTCCCTATCACGGCGTGTGATTGGCGAGGTGATGACACGCGGGACGATGTTGACCAATGAGCTGTGGAACACTGCCACTGTAACCAAGGTTCAGAGGATTTGATTTGTCCAACATTACTGCAAACCTTTTCTCTTGAAAAGACTTGACACTAGCTGCAGTAAAATGATTTGGTTGCAAAGCTTACTGGTCTGTCCTTCACCATAGAAATATAATTATTATTGTGGTGCATAATTGCCATGGTAAATTGGAATGTTCAGTCAATGAGCATTATGGGTAATCCACCTCTCCTGAATTAAACAAGCATAGAAAGAAAGTGGATGTGTGTTACACTGTCCAAATCTAAACACAACTGGCGACGCCACGTCATTTTCTAAACACAAGTTATTATTGACACGCCAGCACTACTGTAGCTAGCAGAGTAGAAACGGTTACTGACTAACCAGTCAGCCAGACCATTCCAGACTGAATTAATCAATCATAACAGCACTATTGTAGCTAGCAGAGTAGAAACGGTTGCTAACTTGAACAATACAACAACAAAAAAGTTACCTCTCATCTGTCCATCGATCCCTCCATCCTCTGGCCGGGGTAGAAGAGGAGTTCCCCACCCTTTCCACCTTCGTCCTGACCGTCTCCTCTCCCTCCCCCTCCTCTTTCGCTCTCCATGGTTACCACCTGCTCTGGTGGTCTCCATGGTTACCACCTGCTCTGGTGGTCACCATGGTTACCACCTGCTCTGGTGGTCACCATGGTTACCACCTGCTCTGGTGGTCACCATGGCAGCTGCGGTCCTGTTTTCTCCAGGTACAGGAGGTTTGAGAGTAAGGCTGGAGGAGAACGGCTGCTTACACAGCGGACACTGCACCTAGAGACAGGATTAAGATAAAAGATCAGAGAAGGAAAATGTTATTCATTCTAGAGCCTAGAGGTGGTAGGAAGGATTTCCTGAACACCTTCGGTGGCACCCTATTCCCTATACTGCCCTACCAAGCAAAAAGGGCAGTAACTGCTCATTTGGTCAAAAATGAGTTGTCATTTTTTGCTACATTAAATACAGGCTTAATCAGGTGGACAAGTATCCTCTATTGTATTGTGTTTTGGAGAAAATTGGGGTCATGTTAGCAGTAACTGCATACATTTACTGTGAAACCAAGGAGAAAAAAAGGCCATTTTTCTCAGTTCCACACTATGATCTGTTACTGCCTTTTTGCTTGGTGGGGCAGTATAGTGTGCCGCTATCGACCAGAGCCCTAGGTGCCATTTGAGATGCACAGGCCCTGGTCAAAAGTAGTGCACTATATAAGGAAAAGGGTGTAATTAGGGACACACCCCTACCTTATTGTTGTTCCACTCCTGTATGCAGAGGAAGCAGAAGCAATGGAGGCACCGGTTCAGGTAAGTTATGTTGTAGAACCGGCCCTAGGCAGATACGAGTCTTAAGAGTTTGGAGACGCCCTCGGCCGAGACAGACTGCGACAAAGGGAGGGATTCCTCCTGTTCCTGACCTTCTCTGCTTCTCCGCTCTCCCTCGGGACAAACACACAACTTCACCTTAGTAGGGGCCATCTTCTAGGGGGGGGGGTCAGGAACAGGAGCCCTCTAAGACTTTATTGCAGTCGCGTCCCCAGACTCTAAGACTCCCATCTGCCTAGACCGGTTCAACAACATGACTTACCTGGATACAATGTCAGTTGATCCAACTCCCCAATTACATCACTTTGAGAAACGGAGCTGCCTAAAGTGTAGGTAGGGCTGAGATGAATGTAGGTTAGCCTACTATGGGGCTGTTGGCTCAACAACAACGTTACCAGTGATCTAGTCTTACGGCCTAGATATTTCCCTGTTTAGCTACCTACGTTTTAAAGTTAATGTACCTGTTAGGATTCATATGTAGAGTGAAACGTGTGGCTTTATCCACAAGATGTAGCATATACCCTTTACAGCTGGGTAACGTGCTGCTTCCGTGTCTGTCCACACGTCGTCTCCAGTAGCCGAATTTGAACGCTAGCTAACCATCCATTCCCGGGTTAGATGCATCACTAGCGAGTTAGCTGGCACTAATAATAATAATTAAAAAAATAAAATACAACTTTGATGTTGATTATAGTTAACGTTAGATAGCTCGTCAGCTGACAGGCTCACCGAGTAGCTCGCTCACGAGCGTCTCTCTTCCTGCCTGACAACTCGAATCCCTGCAGAGTTCTCCGGTTCACAGTCAAAACATCACACCGCCGAATCCGTTAGTCTAGCTCATCAACTAGCTATCTGACAACACTAAGAATAATTCAGACCTAAATAATAGTAGAAATTGTAAACATATATGGTAGAATGTCGGCGAGGTAGCAGACTGTTTTGAATCAGAAGGCGCAGCGCCATTGGCAACAAAGAGGATTCTGGGATATTGGAGGACTTTCCGCAACCCTCTGGTTGCCAAGGAAGATAAAATATATTTTTTTGTCGATTCAATTACATCTACTTTTGTTGTTGTTGTTGGTATAAACTATTTAATCTTGTTTCATTACTATTAAACGTCCACATCTCATCTATAAATGGGACAATTGTCATGTAATCATTTCCCGTGCTAGTAGCTATTGTTATTGTCTTTTAATGCCCGTAATTCCGCCAGATGGCGCCAGAGTGAAGCTATTGACTGACAACAAGTGTGACCCCTCGGTTGTTTACAATCCGTGTTGTCATAGACATGGAAGCCAGCTAACCAGCTAGCCAGCTAACCGCAGCTAAACAAAACGTGGTTTGAGTCAATTTCTACCAAAATTGAAGATGATGAACATCAGCAACCGAGCATTGGATAGACTCTACTCTGTTGTGAGTAGTTTTTATGTTCCCCCGTAGCTGGTTGTTTTAGCCAACTGGTTGTGCTAACTAGCTAACTGCCAGGGATAATACTTCCAAAATGTGAGCTAGGTCTACATTTCAATAAGAAACGGTGAGCTGCCCTATTTATCTACACTACAGTACATAGCTAATCACATAACTCCCAACTGAACGTATCCAGACAGACAAGCTGTGGCCAATATGCAGGGTTGGCTAGGTTACTTTCTAAATGTCATCTGTTCTGTTCCCTGTCCAAAATTATAATCAGTAATTTAACTTTCGGATTAGCCAAACTCAGTAACGTAATCTGATTACATTCCGTTAGAAGAAGACACATGTATGTTACCAATTGAACGACATCGATTGCAGGATAAAACAATGTTGAAGTTTACATAGCTGGACATGTATGGATGTTAAATGTAACTTTATGGGTTGGTTATGTAGGCTTCTTCTAACCCACCGCTTTCTACTACATATAATAATACGATTCAATTATATCTTTACATTAAAAACCAACGTCTATCAGAATTACAGTCATTCCAATAAATGTTATACCCCATAATCTTCAAGAATAGGACTTGGAAATATAGAAGTATACATTAGCCAAATTGTTTTACCTGAGCATGACCCCCAAAACTAAGGATTTATAAGCCAGCCCTACTCTGTTGTTTATGATTTTGTCATGGAGGACTGACTGGGCTCATTGATTCCAGTTGGAAAATAAATGCTGTGCTCATGGAATGGCTTTGAGCACTACTGAAAAGTGCTATTTACATGTGATAAATGAATGCCATATGCTGCATTTACTATAGGCCTGTTATTGACCTTTTAGTTGATGACTCTTTGATATCTTGATAATATGCAGCTGTTTAAAGGGCAAATCCACAGATGAAACAATAACAAAACGGCTGCCCAGCCTCTGTTTTGGTAAACAGCTGAGGGATGGGCCTGGAGAAATGTAACCACTCTCAGATTAATAGACAGAGCTGTGGATGCAAGGACTGACCATCCATGATATCAACATTATAGTTATAACCATGTTATGAGGCTATACAGGACTGACCATCCATGATATCAACATTATACACTGCTCAAAAAAATAAAGGGAACACTTAAACAACACAATGTAACTCCAAGTCAATCACACTTCTGTGAAATCAAACTGTCCACTTAGGAAGCAACACTGATTGACAATAAATTTCACATGCTGTTGTGCAAATGGAATAGACAAAAGGTGGAAATTATAGGCAATTAGCAAGACACCCCCAAAAAAGGAGTGATTCTGCAGGTGGTGACCACAGACCACTTCTCAGTTCCTATGCTTCCTGGCTGATGTTTTGGTCACTTTTGAATGCTGGCGGTGCTCTCACTCTAGTGGTAGCATGAGACGGAGTCTACAACCCACACAAGTGGCTCAGGTAGTGCAGTTCATCCAGGATGGCACATCAATGCGAGCTGTGGCAAGAAGGTTTGCTGTGTCTGTCAGCGTAGTGTCCAGAGCATGGAGGCGCTACCAGGAGACAGGCCAGTACATCAGGAGACGTGGAGGAGGCCGTAGGAGGGCAACAACCCAGCAGCAGGACCGCTACCTCCGCCTTTGTGCAAGGAGGTGCACTGCCAGCGCCCTGCAAAATGACCTCCAGCAGGCCACTTGACTTGGAGTTACATTGTGTTGTTTAAGTGTTCCCTTTATTTTTTTGAGCAGTGTAGTTATAACCATGTTATGAGACTATACAGGACTGACCATCCATGATATCAACATAGTTATAACCATGTTATGAGGCTATACAGGACTGACCATCCATGATATCAACATTATAGTTATAACCATGTTATGAGGCTATACAGGACTGACCATCCATGATATCAACATTATAGTTATAACCATGTTATGAGACTATACAGGACTGACCATCCATGATATCAACATTATAGTTATAACCATGTTATGAGGCTATACAGGACTGACCATCCATGATATCAACATTATAGTTATAACCATTTTATGAGGCTATACAGGACTGACCATCCATGATATCAACATTATAGTTATAACCATGTTATGAGGCTATACAGGACTGACCATCCATGATATCAACATTATAGTTATAACCATGTTATGAGGCTATACAGGACTGACCATCCATGATATCAACATAGTTATAACCATGTTATGAGGCTATACAGGACGACCATCCATGATATCAACATTATAGTTATAACCATGTTATGAGGCTATACAGGACTGACCATCCATGATGTCAACATTATAGTTATAACCATGTTATGAGGCTATACAGGACTGACCATCCATGATATCAACATTATAGTTATAACCATGTTATGAGGCTATACAGGACTGACCATCCATGATATCAACATTATAGTTTTAACCATGTTATGAGGCTATACAGGACTGACCATCCATGATATCAACATAGTTATAACCATGTTATGAGGCTATACAGGACGACCATCCATGATATCAACATTATAGTTTTAACCATGTTATGAGACTATACAGGACTGACCATCCATGATATCAACATTATAGTTATAACCATGTTATGAGGCTATACAGGACTGACCATCCATGATATCAACATTATAGTTTTAACCATGTTATGAGGCTATACAGGACTGACCATCCATGATATCAACATAGTTATAACCATGTTATGAGGCTATACAGGACTGACCATCCATGATATCAACATTATAGTTTTAACCATGTTATGAGACTATACAGGACGGACCCTCCATGATATCAACATTATAGTTATAACCATGTTATGAGGCTATACAGGACTGACCATCCATGATATCAACATTATAGTTTTAATCATGTTATGAGGCTATACAGGACTGACCACCCATGATATCAACATTATAGTTTTAACCATGTTATGAGGCTACACAGGACTGACCATCCATGATATCAACATTATAGTTATAACCATGTTATGAGGCTATACAGGACTGACCATCCATGATATCAACATTATAGTTTTAACCATGTTATGAGGCTATACAGGATTGACCATCCATGATATCAACATTATAGTTATAACCATGTTATGAGGCTATACAGGACTGACCATCCATGATATCAACATTATAGTTATAACCATGTTATGAGGCTATACAGGACTGACCATCCATGATATCAACATTATAGTTATAACCATGTTATGAGGCTATACAGGACTGACCATCCATGATATCAACATTATAGTTTTAACCATGTTATGAGACTACACAGGACTGACCATCCATGATGTCAACATTATAGTTTTAACCATGTTATGAGGCTATACAGTATTTGTTTACATGTACAATGTTTACAAACGTTGTAAAACAAGCTTATATTTGGGGTTCTGATGGAGTGTGACAGTTGCTCATGGGGCATTTATAAACTATATTCTTCAACAATCAATGGTTATATGTCCAAAAATATATGTAGTAACTACAGATTGCCCCTTTTTAATTCTAGAAAAAGTGTGTGAGTTTGAGCATGTGTCCATTACGCCTATGGATTTTTTTTTATATCAGTACGAATTAGATTGAGCAATAAAAGCCCCACTTTTATTCAATAGGCTGGGATCTGCACTATGCAGCTGTTGGAAGAGCATATTTTTCACTGGCTGTCCACTGGTTTCAAAAACAATGATTGATAGGCCGATTCATCTTCTTGAATTCAACCATTATTGGGTTCAAATACACATTTAGATTTGTGAACAGCGCTATGTAGATATCAATAGTAAGTGATGTCCGTATCGCCGTAGACTACACCACTGCTGTCATCCTTACCTCCAAGTGTTTATTCAAGTTGGATAATCTTTGGATGCCGACAGCAGTCGCACCATTGGAAGACATAGCTCGGACTGTATCCTACAAAAGCTTATTCCTGCTCTTTTCCCACAATCCATCAAACACATTTGGTGTGTCATCATAGTGGTCTCTGATATCATAATGGTCTCTGAGATCATAATGGTCTCTGACATCATAGTGGTCTCTGTCATCATAGTGGTCTCTGACATCATAATGGTCTCTGACATCATAATGGTCTCTGACTTGTGGTCAGACTCACTCAGGTGGAACAAACTTAAACTTGTGCCTTTCTTCAATGCTGATTTCAATGTCATTAAGAAAATAACATTTTTCACAAACATCTTTCTGAATTTAAAAGTAATCCTCAAAGTAATAATCTAGTTTTTCAAAAGTAGCTGTAATCTGATTACAATATTTTAGCTGGTAACGTAATGGATTACAGTTACCGTTTTTTGTAATCACCAATATGTTTGAATACATTGTGAGTTTAGCTAACTAGCCTGGATGCCAGCTGGCTAACGTTATCTAGCTGGCAGTTTCAACACTGGCCAAAGTGGCCAACTCCCTCCCTGCCTCCCTCACTCACTCCCTCACTCCCTCACTCACTCACTCACTCACTCACTCACTCACTCACTCACTCACTCACTCACTCACTCACTCACTCACTCACTCACACACACACACACACTCACTCACTCACTCACTCACTCACTCACTCACTCACTCACTCACTCACTCACTCACTCACTCACTCACTCACTCACTCACTCACTCACTCACTCACACACACACACACACACACACACACACACACACAGAGTCAGTACCATAGCTTAGCTAGCTAGCTAAATTCTATGTCATCGTAACAATTTAGAAGTTAACCCCTGTAAACATAAGAGAGAGTACATTTAAATATTGTATATCTTTTTTGTTATTTAACCTATGTAAGGCTGTAAACATACTTAGTAAGTTGCTATAAATATTGTGTTGTTTGTTTCCAGCTCCTCCTGGCCGTAGTGGTACTATCGTGGACCTACGTCATCTATGGGAGTAGAATAGCAGCACTGAGACAGTTGGAGAAGAGACTCAACATCAAACTACCCAACTAAAGCACCAGCGGCTGGCTCAACTCCAATACAGTAAGATAACCCCGACTCGGAACACTAATAACTCAACTCCAATACAGTAAGATAACCCCGACTCAGAACACTAATAACTCAACTCCAATACAGTAAGATAACCCCGACTCAGGAAACTAATAACTCAACTCCAATACAGTAAGATAACCCCGACTCAGGAAACTAATAACTCAACTCCAATACAGTAAGATAACCCCGACTCAGAACACTAATAACTCAACTCCAATACAGTAAGATAACCCCGACTCAGAACACTAATAACTCAACTCCAATACAGTAAGATAACCCCGACTCGGAACACTAATAACTCAACTCCAATACAGTAAGATAACCCCGACTCGGAACACTAATAACTCAACTCCAATACAGTAAGATAACCCCGACTCAGAACACTAATAACTCAACTCCAATACAGTAAGATAACCCCGACTCGGAACACTAATAACTCAACTCCAATACAGTAAGATAACCCCGACTCGGAACACTAATAACTCAACTCCAATACAGTAAGATAACCCCGACTCGGAACACTAATAACTCAACTCCAATACAGTAAGATAACCCCGACTCGGAACACTAATAACTCAACTCCAATACAGTAAGATAACCCCGACTCGGAACACTAATAACTCAACTCCAATACAGTAAGATAACCCCGACTCGGAACACTAATAACTCAACTCCAATACAGTAAGATAACCCCGACTCGGAACACTAATAACTCAACTCCAATACAGTAAGATAACCCCGACTCGGAACACTAATAACTCAACTCCAATACAGTAAGATAACCCCGACTCGGAACACTAATAACTCAACTCCAATACAGTAAGATAACCCCGACTCGGAACACTAATAACTCAACTCCAATACAGTAAGATAACCCCGACTCGGAACACTAATAACTCAACTCCAATACAGTAAGATAACCCCGACTCGGAACACTAATAACTCAACTCCAATACAGTAAGATAACCCCGACTCGGAACACTAATAACTCAACTCCAATACAGTAAGATAACCCCGACTCGGAACACTAATAACTCAACTCCAATACAGTAAGATAACCCCGACTCGGAACACTAATAACTCAACTCCAATACAGTAAGATAACCCCGACTCGGAACACTAATAACTCAACTCCGATACAGTACGATAACCCCGACTCGGAACACTAATAACTCAACCCCGATACAGTAAGATAACCCCGACTCGGAACACTAATAACTCAACTCCAATACAGTAAGATAACCCCGACTCGGAACACTAATAACTCAACTCCAATACAGTAAGATAACCCCGACTCGGAACACTAATAACTCAACTCCGATACAGTAAGATAACCCCGACTCAGAACACTAATAACTCAACTCCGATACAGTAAGATAACCCTGACTCGGAACACTAATAACTCAACTCCAATACAGTAAGATAACCCCGGCTCGGAACACTAATAACTCAACTCCAATACAGTAAGATAACCCCGACTCGGAACACTAATAACTCAACCCCAATACAGTAAGATAACCCCGACTCAGAACACTAATAACTCAACTCCAATACAGTAAGATAACCCCGACTCAGAACACTAATAACTCAACTCCAATACAGTAAGATAACCCCGACTCGGAACACTAATAACTCAACTCCAATACAGTAAGATAACCCCGACTCAGAACACTAATAACTCAACTCCAATACAGTAAGATAACCCCGACTCAGAACACTAATAACTGAACTCCAATACAGTAAGATGACTCAGACTCAGGAAACTAATAACTCAACCCCAATACAGTAAGATAACCCCGACTCAGGAAACTAATAACTCAACTCCAATACAGTAAGATAACCCCGACTCGGAACACTAATAACTCAACTCCAATACAGTAAGATAACCCCGACTCAGGAAACTAATAACTCAACTCCAATACAGTAAGATGACTCAGACTCAGGACACTAACTAACAACTAAACTACTAACAGGAAGGTAACTCAGGACACTAACTAACAACTAAACTACTAACAGGAAGGTAACTCAGAACACTAACTAACAACTAAACTACTAACAGGAAGTTAACTCAGGACACTAACTAACAACTAAACTACTAACAGGAAGGTAACTCAGGACACTAACTAACAACTAAACTACTAACAGGAAGGTAACTCAGGACACTAACTAACAACTAAACTACTACCAGTAAGTTAACTAACTCCTGACCAAATAATTTGGTCTGTGGAGCCTATTCTTTCTGAGGATAGTATCCACTGTCGTCTTTCACCTTGTTGGACATAATCATCAAACTTACGGCACAAAACTTAACCTCTGCACTGGCATTAGGCTACTGAACTCCTACAGTAAGGTGTGACCCCAATCTCCACCTGGACTCTCTCTCCTTACCAACTTCTGTTCGTATTCTCTGAGGACATCCTCTGTCTCTTCATCACTTTGACATGTCTACGTTCTGAATATTTCAGTTGTCGTCCCAGCTAATAAGATGCGAATGTTTGTTTGTTTGTTTGCGTTTTTATGAATATTCTACACATGTATTTGTTTAACTACCCTCTGTCGATTTATGACTTCACAAAACAATGAATTAAACTCATATCAATCCCTCATTTCCCCCCACAGCTGAAGTCTTCAGTTATGAATACCGTGGACATTCCCAAGACTAAGTCAAGGACCCTGGACCAGTCTCCATCCCTACTATGATGAAGTCTGTCTTTACTGACCAGCTGCTCTTTCAGACTCATTTATACACCACCATGCTGAATGCTTTTTGTTTTACCATGTTAGTTTGTCTTAGATGTGAGTCATATTTTTCATATTGTGCAAAATGATTTTTATTAAAAAAAATGGAAAAAACTAAGAGCTTCCAATAGTGTCTTCCCTTAAAATCAAACCACTTCCTCTGACGGTGTTGTCCTGAGGAGAACCTTCCTCTGGCTGTGTTGTTGTGAGGAGAACCTTCCTCTGGCTGTGTTGTTGTGAGGAGAACCTTCCTCTGGCTGTGTGTTGTTGTGAGGAGAACCTTCCTCTGGCTGTGTGTTGTTGTGAGGAGAACCTTCCTCTGGCTGTGTTGTTGTGAGGAGAACCTTCTTCTGGCTGTGTGTTGTTGTGAGGAGAACCTTCCTCTGAAGGTGTTGTCCTGAGGAGAACCTTCCTCTGGCTGTGTTGTCCTGAGGAGAACCTTCCTCTGACGGTGTTGTCCTGAGGAGAACCTTCCTCTGACGGTGTTGTCCTGAGGAGAACCTTCCTCTGACGGTGTTGTCCTGAGGAGAACCTTCCTCTGGCTGTGTGTTGTTGTGAGGAGAACCTTCCTCTGAAGGTGTTGTCCTGAGGAGAACCTTCCTCTGGCTGTGTTGTCCTGAGGAGAACCTTCCTCTGGCTGTGTTGTCCTGAGGAGAACCTTCCTCTGACGGTGTTGTCCTGAGGAGAACCTTCCTCTGACGGTGTTGTCCTGAGGAGAACCTTCCTCTGGCTGTGTGTTGTTGTGAGGAGAACCTTCCTCTGAAGGTGTTGTTCTGAGGAGTGTGTTTTTATTGGTTTGAGGAGGGATTGAATAGAATGCAGCTGGTAGCTTTTGACTGCGGTTATTGATAAAAACGATAATACAATCTAAACAATGAAGCTAACATGGCCATAGATACCAGAGGTTTGTTTCCCTCAGCCTGTGGATAAGGTTGATCTATAGCTGACAGGGTCAGTGTGGTTGTAAAGTGTAGCGTGTTTAAAGGGCCAGTTACCTCGGTGACCCACGTCACTGATATCCTTCTGTCTCTAACAAAGACGTTTTGGTTGTCAGGAAATAAAAACCTGCTTTGAAAGCAGCAGCAGCAGCAGCAGCAGCAACCAAACACCGCTTTTAAATGTGTTCCGTACCTGAATGTTGTGGTAGTGACACGCAGACACACACACACACACACACACATACACATACATACACACGCAGACACACACACACACACATACACACGCAGACACACACACGCACACACACACACTCCATACACACTTCACACACACACACACACACACACATACACACACACGCACACACACACACTCCATACACACTTCACACACACACACACTCACACTCACACTCCACACACACACTCCACTTCACACACACACACACACACTCCAGGTGGCCCCCTGCTCTTTGATGTGTCTGGATGTCTGATATGTAGAGGACCACTAATGAAATGGGTGAAGGGGACATGAGAGAGATGGATGAGAGAGCGTCTCTATTGTCCTCTTCGGTGCATACGCATTTAATTAACCAAAACACTTCAAAACACATCCCGGGGCTCATCCCAAATGGAACCCTATTCCCTATATACACTGCTCAAAAAAATAAAGGGAACACTTAGGTAGCCTGACTGCCATTAGGTACCGAGATGAGATCCTCAGACCCCTTGTGAGACCATATGCTGACACATGCACATTTGTGGCCTGCTGGAGGTCATTTTGCAGGGCTCTGGCAGTGCTCCTCCTTGCACAAAGGCGGAGGTAGCGGTCCTGCTGCTGGGTTGTATAATTTCCACCTTTTGTCTATTCCATTTGCACAACAGCATGTGAAATGTATTGTCAATCAGTGTTGCTTCCTAAGTGGACAGTTTGATTTCACAGAAGTGTGATTGACTTGGAGTTACAATGTGTTGTTTAAGTGTTCCTTTTATTTTTTTTGAGCAGTGTATATAGGGTACACTACTATAGACCCTATTCCCTATATAGTGCACTACTTTAGACCAGAGTCCTATGTAGAGCCCCATGTAGAGCCCTATGTAGAGTCCTATGTAGAGCCCTATGTAGAACCCTATGTAGAGTCCTATGTAGAGCCCTATGTAGAGTCCCATGTAGAACCCTATGTAGAGTCCCATGTAGAGTCCCATGTAGAGTCCCATGTAGAGTCCCATGTAGAACCCTATGTAGAGTCCTATGTAGAGTCCTATGTAGAGTCCTATGTAGAACCCCATGTAGAGTCCTATGTAGAGTCCCATGTAGAGTCCCATACAGAGTCCTATGTAGAGTCCCATGTAGAACCCTATGTAGAGTCCTATGTAGAACCCTATGTAGAGTCCTATGTAGAACCCTATGTAGAGTCCTATGTAGAGTCCTATGTAGAACCCTATGTAGAGTCCCATGTAGAACCCTATGTAGAACCCTATGTAGAGTCCTATGTAGAACCCTATGTAGAACCCTATGTAGAACCCTATGTAGAGTCCTATGTAGAGTCCTATGTAGAACCCTATGTAGAGTCCTATGTAGAACCCTATGTAGAGTCCTATGTAGAACCCTATGTAGAGTCCTATGTAGAACCCTATGTAGAGTCCCATGTAGAGTCCCATGTAGAGTCCTATGTAGAGTCCCATGTAGAGTCCTATGTAGAGTCCTATGTAGAGTCCTATGTAGAGTCCTATGTAGAGTCCTATGTAGAGTCCTATGTAGAACCCTATGTAGAACCCTATGTAGAGTCCCATGTAGAGTCCCATGTAGAGTCCCATGTAGAACCCTATGTAGAGTCCCATGTAGAGTCCCATGTAGAACCCTATGTAGAGTCCCATGTAGAGTCCCATGTAGAACCCTATGTAGAGTCCCATGTAGAGTCCCATGTAGAGTCCCATGTAGAACCCTATGTAGAGTCCTATGTAGAACCCTATGTAGAGTCCTATGTAGAGTCCTATGTAGAGTCCCATGTAGAACCCTATGTAGAGTCCCATGTAGAACCCTATGTAGAGTCCCATGTAGAACCCTATGTAGAGTCCCATGTAGAGTCCTATGTAGAGTCCCATGTAGAGTCCCATGTAGAACCCTATGTAGAACCCTATGTAGAGTCCTATGTAGCACCCTATGTAGAGTCCCATGTAGAGTCCCATGTAGAGTCCCATGTAGAACCCTATGTAGAGTCCCATGTAGAACCCTATGTAGAGTCCCATGTAGAACCCTATGTAGAGTCCCATGTAGAACCCTATTTAGAGTCCTATGTAGAGTCCTATGTAGAGTCCCATGTAGAACCCTATGTAGAACCCTATGTAGAGTCCCATGTAGAACCCTATGTAGAGTCCCATGTAGAACCCTATGTAGAACCCTATGTAGAGTCCCATGTAGAACCCTATGTAGAACCCTATGTAGAGTCCCATGTAGAGTCCCATGTAGAACCCTATGTAGAGTCCCATGTAGAACCCTATGTAGAGTCCTATGTAGAACCCTATGTAGAGTCCCATGTAGAGCCCCATGTAGAGCCCTATGTAGAGCCCTATGTAGAGTCCCATGTAGAGTCCTATGTAGAACCCTATGTAGAGTCCCATGTAGAGTCCCATGTAGAGCCCCATGTAGAGCCCTATGTAGAGTCCCATGTAGAACCCCATGTAGAACCCTATGTAGAGTCCCATGTAGAACCCTATGTAGAACCCTATGTAGAGTCCCATGTAGAGCCCCATGTAGAACCCTATGTAGAGTCCCATGTAGAACCCTATGTAGAGTCCTATGTAGAACCCTATGTAGAGTCCCATGTAGAGCCCTATGTAGAGCCCTATGTAGAGTCCCATGTAGTGTCCTATGGACCGTGGTCAAAGCAGCACTCTATGTAGGGACTGGGGAGCCGTTTGAGACACATCCCTGGACCCCTTCTGGTCCTCTAATCTCAACGTCTAAAGGATTTATAAATAATTACAACAACCTCTAACACACACTGGACAACTCTCTCTCTATCTCTCTCTTCCTCTCCCCCTGCTCTCTCTCTATCTCTCTCTCTTCCTCTCCCCCTTCTCTCTCTCTCTATCTCTCTCTTCCTCTCCCCCTGCTCTCTCTCTATCTCTCTCTCTTCCTCTCCCCCTTCTCTCTCTCTCTTCCTCTCTCTCTCTCCCCCTATCTCTCTCTTCCTCTCCCCCTATCTCTCTCTTCCTCTCCCCCCTCTCTCTCTCTCTCTCTCTCTCTCTTCCTCTCCCCCTCTCTCTCTCTCTCTCTCTCTCTTCCTCTCTCCCCCTGCTCTCTCTCTCTCTCTCTCTCTTCCTCTTCCTCCTTCTCTCTCGCTCTCTCTCTCTCTCTTCCTCTCCCCCCTCTCTCTCTCTCTTCCTCTTCCTCTTCCTCCTTCTCTGTCTCTCTCTCTCTTCCTCTCCCCCCTTCTCTCTCTCGATCTCTCTCTCTTCCTCTCCCCCTCTCTCTCTCTCTCTCTCTTCATCTCTACCTCTCCCCCCTTCTCTCTCGCTCTCTCTGTCTCTCTCTCTCTCTTCCCCCCCCCCCCTCTCTCTCTCTCTCTCTTCATCTCTACCTCTCTCTCTCTCTATCTTCATCTCTTCCTCTCCCCCCTTCTCTCTCGCTCTCTCTCTCTCTCTCTCCCCCCCCCCCCCCTCTCTCTCTTCCTCTCCCCCCTTCTCTCTCTCTCTCTCTTCCCCTCCCCCCCCCTCTCTCTCTCTCTCTCTTCCTCTCCCCCCTTCTCTCTCTCTCTCTCTTCCTCTTCCTCCTTCTCTATCTCTCTCTCTCTTCCTCTCCCCCCTTCTCTCTCTCGATCTCTCTCTCTTCCTCTCCCCCTCTCTCTCTCTCTCTCTCTTCATCTCTACCTCTCCCCCCTTCTCTCTCGCTCTCTCTGTCTCTCTCTCTCTCTTCCCCCCCCCCCTCTCTCTCTCTCTCTCTTCATCTCTACCTCTCTCTCTCTCTATCTTCATCTCTTCCTCTCCCCCCTTCTCTCTCGCTCTCTCTCTCTCTCTCTTCCCCCCCCCCCTCTCTCTCTCTCTCTTCCTCTCCCCCCTTCTCTCTCTCTCTCTCTTCCCCCCCCCCCCTCTCTCTCTCTCTCTCTTCCTCTCCCCCCTTCTCTCTCTCTCTCTCTTCCCCCCCCCCCCCTCTCTCTCTCTCTCTCTTCCTCTCCCCCCTTCTCTCTCTCTCTCTCTCTTCCCCCCCCCCCCCCCCCTCTCTCTCTCTCTCTTCATCTCTTCCTCTCTGTCTCTTAATCAGTGCTGTAGTGTTGTTAATTAGTGGACTGTGTTTGAGTGTTTATAGTCCTCTGAATGACATAAACACATTATGTTTTCTACACTCTTATATGCATTGATTAGTTCATATTTCAAACCGATTTGGACTTTGAATATGAACGACAACGGCCACTGCTGCTCAGGCTAGTAGTTTAGACTAGTAGAGTAGACTAGTAGTTTAGACTAGTATAGTAGACTACTAGTAGAGTAGACTAGTATAGTAGGCTGGTAGAGTAGACTAGTAGAGTAGGCTAGTAGAGTAGACTGGTAGAGTAGACTAGTAGAGTAGACTAGTATAGTATAGTAGACTAGTATAGTAGACTAGTAGAGTAGACTAGTAGAGTAGACTAGTAGAGTAGACTAGTAGAGTAGACTGGTAGAGTAGACTAGTAGAGTAGACTAATAGAGTAGACTAGTATAGTATACTAGTAGAGTATACTAGTAGAGTATACTAGTAGAGTATACTAGTAGAGTATACTAGTAGAGTAGACTAGTAGAGTAGACTAGTAGAGTATACTAGTAGAGTAGACTAGTAGAGTAGGCTAGTAGAGTAGACTGGTAGAGTAGGCTAGTAGAGTAGACTGGTAGAGTAGACTGGTAGAGTAGACTGGTAGAGTAGACTAGTATAGTATACTAGTAGAGTAGACTAGTAGAGTATACTAGTAGAGTAGACTAGTAGAGTATACTAGTAGAGTAGACTAGTAGAGTAGACTAGTAGAGTATACTAGTAGAGTAGACTAGTAGAGTAGACTAGTAGAGTAGACTGTATACTAGTAGAGTAGACTAGTAGAGTAGACTATTCGAGTAGACTATTCGAGTAGACTATTCGAGTAGACTATTCGAGTAGACGAGTAGTTTAGACTAGTAGAGTAGACTAGTAGAGTAGACTAGTAGAGTAGACTAGTAGAGTAGACTAGTAGAGTAGACTGTAGAGTAGAGTATGCATGGACCATAGGACCGACAGCCAGACAGACAGAACGACAAACAGACGGACAGACAGACAGACAGAACGACAAACAGACGGACAGACAGACAGACAGACAGACAGACAGACAGACAGACAGACAGACAGACAGAACAACAGACCGACAGCCAGACAGACCGAAGGACAAACAGATGGACCGACGGACAGACAGACAGACAGACAGACAGAACAACAAACAGACGGACAGCCAGACAGACCGAAGGACAAACAGATGGACCGACGGACAGACAGACAGACGGACAGACAGACAGGATGTATTGTTCTGTTCCGAACCGCAGGAGTCTTTCTGCAGCTGCAGCCGTCAGCTCTAAAATAGAGAAGAAGACAATCCCTTCAGACAGACACTTAGTAGGAGAAGCCCTCCCATACTGTTGAAGCAGATAGGAGGACTGGGGGGAAAGAGAGAGTTGGGAGACTGAGGGAGAAATGGAGAGGAGAAGAGGGAGACTGAGGGAGAAATGTAGAGGAGAAGAGGGAGACTGAGGGAGAAATAGAGAGATGAAGAGGGAGAAATGGAGAGAGGGATAGAGATGAAGAGGGAGAAATGGAGAGAGGGATAGAGATGAAGAGGGTGGGTGTGGGGAAATTCAGGCAGGACCTGAGGAGTGTGTGTGTATGTGTTTGTTTACCTCTGCAGCAGATGGTCAAGCAGTTCCGCTCATGGGTAGAGACGATGTGAAGAGTTAGGACTAACAACTACTTTAGATAACTTGTTTTGTGTGTGTGTGTGTGTGCGTGCGTGCGTGCGTGCGTGCGTGCGTGCGTGCGTGCGTGCGTGCGTGCGTGTGTGTGTGTGTGTGTGAAACCAATCCCCATCACTCAGAACTCCTTCATACTGATTCAATAATGATGTTTATTTATATCAGCGTCATCATACCATCGAACAACTAAATTCAAATACTTTAAAACATTTAAACTTTGTCACTAAATAAACACACATTTAATTGATTGAACTCAATATTATACTTTTTGAAAAACAGCTGTCTAGATATTTAACATCTTATAAGACAAAGACAATTAAACACTATAGATACAATACACCAACATGGATAGGAAGTGTTAACAGACACTATAGATACAATACACCAACATGGATAGGAAGTGTTAGCAGACACTATAGATACAATACACCAACATGGATAGGAAGTGTTAACAGACACTATAGATACAATACTCCAACATGGACAGGAAGTGTTAGCAGACACTATAGATACAATACACCAACATGGATAGGAAGTGTTAGCAGACACACTATAGATACAATACACCAACATGGATAGGAAGTGTTAACAGACACTATAGATACAATACACCAACATGGATAGGAAGTGTTAGCAGACACTATAGATACAATACACCAACATGGATAGGAAGTGTTAGCAGACACACTATAGATACAATACACCAACATGGACAGGAAGTGTTAACAGACACTATAGATACAATACACCAACATGGATAGGAAGTGTTAACAGACACTATAGATACAATACACCAACATGGATAGGAAGTGTTAACAGACACACTATAGATACAATACACCAACATGGATAGGAAGTGTTAGCAGACACTATAGATAGGATTCATTTATAAGAGTACACAACAGTGGAAAGGGTTAGAGGTCAGAGGTCAAGCTGAGTCCTGCAGCAGGTCGTGGTTGAGGAGCCCAGGGATTGAGGCGTACATCTCTTTCTCTCTGTCTCTCTCTCCCGTCCTCTCTCTTCTCTCCATCTCTCTTTCTCTGTCCGTGTCGAGCACAGACATACTGGATGCAGGCTTCCTGCTGGCCACCTTAGTGCTGGGGTCCTTAATGGGGTCCTTACTGGGCTGGAGAGGCAGCTTCCCTTCCAACCAATGGGTTACCATGTCCCCTTTACCCTGAAGAGATAGGTTAGGGGTCAGAGGTTAGAGGACAAGGTTGAGAGAGGTTAGGGGGAAGTGGTTACAGGTCAAGGTTGAGAGAGGTTAGGGGTCAGCGGTTAGACGTTAATGTTGAGAGAGGTTAGGGGTCAGAGGTTAGAAGTAAAGGTTGAGAGAGGTTAGGGGTCAGGGGTTAGAAGTAAAGGTTGAGAGAGGTTAGGGTCAGAGGTTAGAAGTAAAGTTTGAGAGAGGTTAGGGGTCAGCGGTTAGACGTTAAGGTTGAGAGAGGTTAGGGGTCAGAGATTAGAAGTAAAGGTTGAGAGAGGTCAGGGGTTAGAAGTAAAGGTTGAGAGAGGTTAGGGGTCAGCGGTTAGACGTTAAGGTTGAGAGAGGTTAGGGGTCAGAGATTAGAAGTAAAGGTTGAGAGAGGTTAGGGGTCAGGGGTTAGAGGTCAAGGTTGAGAGAGGTTAGGGGTCAGGGGTTAGAAGTAAAGGTTGAGAGAGGTTAGGGGTCAGGGGTTAGAAGTAAAGGTTGAGAGAGGTTAGGGGTCAGGGGTTAGAGGTCAAGGTTGAGAGAGGTTAGGGGTCAGAGGTCAAGGTTGAGAGAGGTTAGGGGTCAGGGGTTAGAAGTAAAGGTTGAGAGAGGTTAAGGGTCAGGGGTTAGAAGTAAAGGTTGAGAGAGGTTAGGGGTCAGGGGTTAGAGGTCAAGGTTGAGAGAGGTTAGGGGTCAGGGGTTAGAGGTCAAGGTTGAGAGAGGTTAGGGGTCAGTGGTTACAGGTCAATCTGAAATCTATTAAATAAAACAATTTCATCATCAATCTACCCCATAATGACAAAGTGAAAACAGTTTTATTTAAAAAAAAATGCAAATGTATAAAATATTTAAAACATAAATACTGTATTTGCATAAGTATTCAGACCCTTTGCTATGAGACTCGAAATTGAGCTCCTGTGCATCCTGTCTCCATTGATCATCCTTGATGTTTCTACAACTTGATTGCTCAGCTCAGTTGTCCTGAGTCTGCACAACTCTGCCAGGACCCACGATCAAGGGAGACCCTCAAGTGTTTTAATACTAAATCTCTTGACACAATGATGAAAACAATCATGGCCTCTAAACCTTCAAGCTGCATACTGGACCCTTTTCCAACTAAACTACTTAAAGAGCTGCTTCCTGTGCTTGGCCCACCTATGTGACAAACAATTTATACGAAATGCTTCAGTCTGGTTTTAGACCCCATCATAGCACTGAGACTGCACTTGTGAAGGTGGTAAATTACCTTTTAATGGCGTCAGACCGAGGCTCTGCATCTGTCCTCGTGCTCCTAGAACTTAGTGCTGCTTTTGATACCATCGATCACCACATTCTTTTGGAGAGATTGGAAACCCACATTGGTCTACACGGACAAATTCTGGCCTGGTTTAGATTTTATCTGTCGGAAAGATATCAGTTTGTCTCTGTGGATGGTTTGTCCTCTGACAAATCAACTGTATATTTCGGTGTTCCTCAAGGCTCTGTTTTAGGACCACTATTGTTCTCACTATATATTTTACCTCTTGGGGATGACATTCGAAAACATGTTAACTTTCACTGCTATGCGGATGACACACAGCTGTACATTTCAATGAAACATGGTGAAGTCCCAAAATTGCCCTCCCTAGAAGCCTGTGTTTCAGACATAAGGAAGTGGATGGCTGCAAACGTTCTACTTTTAAACTCGGACAAAACAGAGATGCTTGTTCTAGGTCCCAAGAACCAAAGAGATCTTCTGTTGAATCTGACAATTAATCTTGATGGTTGTACAGTCGTCTCAAATAAAACAGCGAAGGACCTTGACGTTACTCTGGACCCTGATCTCTCTTTTGACGAACATATCAAGACTGTTTTAAGGACAGCTTTTTTCCATCTATGTAACATTGCAAAAATCAGAAACTTTCTGTCCAAAAATGCTGAAAAATGAATCCATGCTATTGTCACTGCTAGGTTAGACTACTGCAATGCTCTACTTTCCGGCTACCAGGATAAAGCACTAAATAAACTTCAGTTAGTGCTAAACACGGTTGCTAGAATCCTGACTAGAACCAAAACATGTGATCATATTACTCCAGTGCTAGCCTCCCTACACTGGCTTCCTGTTAAGGCAAGGGCTAATTTCAAGGTTTTACTGCTAACCTACAAAGCATTACATGGGCTTGCTCCTACCTATCTTTCCGGTTTGGTCCTACCGTACATACCTACATGTACACTACGGTCACAAGACGCAGGCCTCCTTACTGTCCCCAGAATTTCTAAGCAAACAGCTGGAGGCAGGGCTTTCTCCTATAGAGCTCCATTTTTATAGAATGGTCTGCCTATCCATGTGAGAGACGCAGACTCGGTCTCGACCTTTAAGTCTTTATTGAAGACTCATATCTTCAGTAGGTCCTATGATTGAGTGTAGTCTGGCCTAGGAGTGTGAAGGTGAACGGAAAGGCACTGGAGCAACGAAGCGCCCTTGCTGTCTGCTTCTACACCTGCATTGCTTGCTGTTTGGGATTTTAGGCTGGGTTTCTGTACAGCACTTTGTGACATCAGCTGATGTAAGAAGGGCTTTATAAATACATTTGATTGATTGGAGTCCACCTGTGCTAAATTCAATTGATTGGACATGATTTGGAAAGGCACACACCTGTCTATATAAGGTCCCACAGTGACAGTGCATGTCAGAGCAAAAACCAAACCATGAGGTCGAAGGAATTGTTTGTAGAGCTCCGAGACAGGATTGTGTCGAGGCACAGATCTGGGGAAGGGTACCAAAAAATGCCTGCTGCATTGAAGGTCCCCAAGAACACAGTGGTCTCCATCATTCTTCAATGGAAGAAGTTTGGAACCTCCAAGACTCTTCCTAGAGCTGGTTGCCCGGCCAAACAATCAGGGGAGAAGGGCCTTGGTCATGGAGGTGACCAAGAACCAGATGGTCACTCTGACAGAGCTCCAGAGTTCCTCTGTGGAGATGGGAGAAACTTCCAGAAGGACAACCATCTCTGCAGCACTCCACTAATCAGGCCTTTATGGTAGAGTGGCCAGACGGAAGCCACTCCTCAGTAAAAGGCACATGACAGACAGCTTGGAGTTTGCCAAAAGGCACCTAAAAGACTCTCAGACCATGAGAAACAAGATTCTCTGGTCTGATGAAACCAAGATTGAACTCCCTGTCCTGAATGCCAAGCGTCACATCTGGAGGAAACCTGACACCATCTCTATGTTGAAGCATGGTGGTGGCAGCATCATGCTGTGGGCATGTTTTTCAGCAGTAGGGACTGGGAGACTATCCCCAAGCTGACAAGGTAAAAATCTGTCATTCTGCCCTGAACAAGGCAGTTAACCCACTGTTCCCCAGGCCGTTGTTGTAAATAAGAATTTGTTCCTAACTGACTTGCCTAGTTATATATAGGTTAAATAAAAAAAGACTAGTCAGGATCGATGCAATGATGATCGGAGCAAAGTACAGAGAGATCCTTGATGAAAAAATGCTCCAGAGCGTTTAGGACCTCAGGCTGGGTAGAAGGTTTACCATCCAACAGGACAACTACCCTAAACACACAGCCAAGACAACGCAGGAGTGGCTTCGGGACAAGTCTCTGAATGTCCTTGAGTGGCCCTGCCAGAGCCCGGACTTGAACCTGATTGAACATCTCTGGAGAGACCTTAAAGTAGCTCTGCAGCAACGCTCCCACTCCAACCTGACAGAGCTTGAGAGGATCTGCAGAGAAGAATGGGAGAAACTCCCCAAATACAGGTGTGCCAAGCTTGTAGTGTCATACCCAAGAAGACTCGAGGCTGTAATCGCTGCCAAAGGTGCTTCAACAAAGTACTGAATAAAGGGTCTGAATACTTATGCAAATGAAATATTTCAATTTTTTAAATTTGTAATACATTTGCAAAACATTTCTAAAAACCTATTTTTGCTTTGTCATTAAGTGGTATTGTGTGTAGATTGATGAGGGAAAAAACTATTTAATAAATTTTAGAACAAGGCTGTAACGTAACAAAATGTTTAAAAAGTCAATGGGTCTGAATACTTTCCCGAATGCAGTGCATGTATCCTGTATGTATCCTGTATGTATCCTGTATGTATCCTGTATGTATCCTGTATGTATCCTGTATATATCCTGTATGTATCCTGTATATATCCTGTATGTATCCTGTATGTATCCTGTATATATCCTGTATGTATCCTGTATGTATCCTGTATATATCCTGTATGTATCCTGTATATATCCTGTATGTATCCTGTATGTATCCTGTATGTATCCTGTATGTATCCTGTATGTATCCTGTATATATCCTGTATGTATCCTGTATGTATCCTGTATATATCCTGTATGTATCCTGTATGTATCCTGTATATATCCTGTATGTATCCTGTATATATCCTGTATGTATCCTGTATGTATCCTGTATGTATCCTGTATGTATCCTGTATGTATCCTGTATATAGAACACACCTTGACTTGCAGCATCCCTCTACATTGCAGCAGGTATCCTCCTATCTCCTCTAGGAGGTAGAATGTACTGGAGCTGACCTGAATCTTCAGGGCTGTATGGGGAGAGACCAACCACTTCCTTAGCATTAGCTTCTACAGTCACTGCCATAGAGATACTATGGTACCAGTGGAATTACTTCCTTAGCATTAGCTTCTACAGTCACTGCCATAGAGATACTATGGTACCAGTGGAAACACTTCTTTAGCATTAGCTTCCACTTTCACAGTGATAGAGATCGTCTATTTACTTTTATAAACTGGGTAGTTCGAGCTCTGAATGCTGATTGGCTAACAGCCGTGGTATATCAGACCGTATACCACGGGTATTACGAAACACGTATTTTTACTGCTCTATTTACGTTGGTAACCAGTTTATAATAGCAATAAAGCACCTCAGGGGTTTGTGGTATATGGCTAATATACCACGGCTAAGGGTTGTATCCAGGCACTCCGCGTTGGGTCGTGCTTCAGAACAGCTCTTTGCCGTGGTATATTGGTCATATACCACACCCACTTTTGCCTTATTGCTTAAATAAACCATCTCTGAGACTGTATTGTTCCTGTGGAAGTACTTCCTTAGCATTAGCATCAACTCTCACTGTATTGTCACTGTGGAATCACTTCCTTAGCATTACCATCTAAAGTCACCATGGAAAAACACTTAAAGATCCTATGTTCCCTGTCGGAACTCTTCCTTAGCATTAGCATCAACTCTCATTGCCATAAAGATCCTATGTTCCCTGTGGGAACTCTTCCTTAGCATTAGCTTCTGCCATCACTGCCATAAAGATCCTATGTTCCCTGTGGGAACTCTTCCTTAGCATTAGCATCAACTCTCACTGCCATAAAGATCCTATGTTCCCTGTGGGAACTCTTCCTTAGCATTAGCATCAACTCTCACTGCCATAAAGATCCTATGTTCCCTGTGGGAACTCTTCCTTAGCATTAGCTTCTGCCATCACTGCCATAAAGATCCTATATTCCCTGTGGGAACTCTTCCTTAGCATTAGCTTCTGCCATCACTGCCATAAAGATCCTATGTTCCCTGTGGGAACACTTCCTTAGCATGATTACCCTCGCTGGTGGACTCCATCCTAG
>NW_024058798.1:102500-165000 GCF_016432855.1 Salvelinus namaycush
CCACAGGGCTCACTTTATTGGGGTTGATCCGGTAGACGAACTTCCTGATCTGCTCGAAGGTGGGCCGGTGGACTGGGTTATGAGACCGACACCTTCTGATGAGCTACGGCAACACGGAGGGGACACACAACACACCTCACACAGTCATCTATATCAGACACTCAACTTCCTGATCTGCTCGAAGGTGGGCCGGTGGACTGGGTTATGAGACCGACACCTTCTGATGAGCTACGGAGGGGACAACACACCTCACACAGTCATCTATATCAGACACTCAACTTCCTGATCTGCTCGAAGGTGGGCCGGTGGACTGGGTTATGAGACCGACACCTTCTGATGAGCTACGGAGGGGACAACACACCTCACACAGTCATCTATATCAGACACTCGGGGAACAACACACCTCACACAGTCATCTATATCAGACACTCGGGGAACAACACACCTCACACAGTCATCTATACCAGACACTCGGAGAATAAACCTCCGTACTTCCATGTATTCTGCAGGACACACAAACCCCTCCCTCTCCGTACCTCGACGTACTCTGCGGGACAGGGACAGGTGTTGTCGGCCTTGCCAGAGATTAGTTCTGGGAGTGGGGGGCACCAAGCACTCTCTAGAGAACTGTCCTCAACCTGGGGATGGAGAGAGAGAGAGAGAGAGAAGGGGGAGGGAGAGATAGGAGAGGGGGAGGGAGAGAGAGGTGGGGAGGAAGAAAGAGAGAGGGAGAGAGAGAGGGGGGCGGAAAGGGAGGGAGAGAGGGGGGAGGGATATGGGGGGTGGTAGGGAGTGAGGGGGAGGGAGAGGGGGGAGGGAGAGGAGGGGGGGAGATGAAGAGTGAGGGGGAGGGAGATGGGGAGATGGGGGAGATGATGAAGATACATCTAATGCTCTACCAATGGTTCTTAGAAAGGAACTTTGTTTGTATGAATGGATGGTGAATGTTGTCAGGATTATACAGTCCCAAACGTTTTGAGAATGACAGTGTTGACCCTTCTTTTTCAAGACCTTTGCAATCCGCCCTGTCATGTTGTCAATTAACTTCTGCGCCACTTCCTGACTGATGGCAGCCCATTCTTGCATATTCAATGCTTGGAGTTTGTCAGAATTGGTGGAATTGTTTAGATTTTTTTTGCTTGTCCACCCGCCTCTTGAAGATTGACCACAAGTTCTCAATGGGATTAAGGTCTGGGGAGTTTCCTGGCAATGGACCCAAAATATCTATGTTTTGTTCCCCGAGCTACTTAGTTATCACTTTAGCCTTATGACAAGGTGCATTGTTCATCACCAAACTGTTCCTGGATGGTTGGGAGAAGTTGCTCTCGGAGGATGTGTTGGTACCATTCTTTATTCATGGCTGTGTTCTTAGGCAAAATTGTGAGTGAGCCCACTCCCTTGGCTGAGAGGCAACCCCACACATGAATGGTCTCAGGATGCTTTACTGTTGGCATGACACAGGACTGATGGTAGCGCTCACCTTGTCTTCTCCGGACAAGCTTTTTTCCGGATGCCCCAAAATCGGAAAGGGGATTCATCAGAGAAAATGACTTTACCCCAGTCCTCAGCAGTCCAATCCCTGTACCTTTTGCAGAATATCAGTCTGTCCCTGATGTTTTTCCTGAAGAGAAGTGGCTTCTTTGCTGCCCTTCTTGACACCAGGCCATCCTTCAAAGGTCTTCGCCTCACTGTGCGTGCAGATGCACTCACACCTGCCTGCTGCCATTCCTGAGCAAGCTCTGTACTGGTGGTGCCCCGATCCTGCCGCTGAATCAACTTTAGGAGACGGACCTGGCGCTTGCTGGACTTTCTTGGGCGCTCTGAAGCCTTCTTCACAACAATTGAACCGCTCTCCTTGAAGTTCTTGATGATCCGATAAATGGTTGATTTAGGTGCAATCTTACTGGCAGCACTATCCTTGCCTGTGAAGCCCTTTTTGTGCAATGCAATGATGACGGCATGTGTTTCCTTGCAGGTAATCATGGTTGACAGAGGAAGAACAATGATTCCAAGCACCACCCTCCTTTTGAAGCTTCCAGTCTGTTATGCGAACTCAATCAGCAGACAGAGTGATCTCCAGCCTTGTCCTCATCAACACTCACACCTGTGTTAACGAGAGAATCACTGACATGATGTCAGCTGGTCCTTTTGCGGCAGGGCTGAAATGCAGTGGAAATGTTTTTGGGGGGAATCAGTTCATTTACATGGCAAAGAGGGACTTTGCAATTAATTGCAATGCATCTGATCATTCCTCATAACATTCTGAAGTATATGCAAATTGCCATCATACAAACTGAGGCAGCAAACTTTGTGTAAATTAATATTTGTGTCATTCTCAAAACGTTTGGCCACGACTGTATATGACGGTTCGCTGCTCAACAGATGCCGATGAAGAGATACAGGTTATGCTCAGTCTCACACACACACGCACACGCACACACACACACACACACACACACACACACACACACACACACACACACACACACACACACACACGCCTCCACACACATTCCTCCTCCAACACTTACTGGGACAGGGTCACTGCGAGTGGCTATCTCCAGTAGAATTATAGAGTAGCTGGAAAGACATATACAAGTTCATAGATACTTGAGTGACAGTGTGTGTGTGTGTTTATGTACATCCATTTGTGTGTGTGTTTGTTTGTGAGTGTGTGTGTGTTTATGTACATCCATGTGTGTGTGTGTGTGTTTGTGAGTGTGTGTGTGTTTATGTACATCCATGTGTGTGTGTGTGTGTGTGTTTGTGAGTGTGTGTGTGTTTATGTACATCCGTTTATGTGTGTGTGTTTATGTACATCCATTTGTGTGTGTGTGTGTGTTTGTCACCTGAAGACGTCCCCGGGCAGGGTCGGTTCCTGGTTGGATGTCTGGCACTCAGGAGGCGTGTACACCTCTCTCAGCCTCATCTGATAGGATGACAGGGGTTCTGCTGCATCCTCCCTTCGATAGATGGTCAGACAGTAATCTGGAAAGGCTTTGAGGTTAGGTTCAGACCAGCGTGTGCTCTACCTTGCCTGGAGTGATAGATGGTGGGAGTTGTAGTTTTGTGACTATCAGATGGTGGGAGTTGTAGTTTTGTGACTATCAGATGGTGGGAGTTGTAGTTTTGTGACTATCAGATGGTGGGAGTTGTAGTTTTGTGACTATCAGATGGGGGGAGTTGTAGTTTTGTGACTATCAGATGGGGGGAGTTGTAGTTTTGTGACTATCAGATGGTGGGAGTTGTAGTTTTGTGACTATCAGATGGTGGGAGTTGTAGTTTTGTGACTATCAGATGGTGGGAGTTGTAGTTTTGTGACTATCAGATGGTGGGAGTTGTAGTTTTGTGACTATCAGATGGGGGGAGTTGTAGTTTTGTGACTATCAGATGGGGGGAGTTGTAGTTTTGTGACTATCAGATGGTGGGAGTTGTAGTTTTGTGACTATCAGATGGGGGGAGTTGTAGTTTTGTGACTATCAAATGGTGGGAGTTGTAGTTTTGTGACTATCAGATGGTGGGAGTTGTAGTTTTGTGACTATCAGATGGGGGGAGTTGTAGTTTTGTGACTATCAGATGGTGGGAGTTGTAGTTTTGTGACTATCAGATGGTGGGAGATGCAGTTTTGTGACTATAATATTGGTCATTTTAAGCCAGTCTAGCTTAATCGAAAACCGATAAAATGTTTGAAATAACTTCAAACAGTATTTGAACCCAGGCCCGGCTAGGTTAAAAGTCAGAGGTGAGGTCATTGGTTAAAGGGTAAAGGTCAGGGGTTAAAGGTTACCAGGGATCTTGCAGACCAGGCGGGCAGGTTTTACAGTGTACAGACTAGGGATTATTATGGGTCAGGGGGTAAAGGTTACCAGTGATTTTGCAGACCCAGCGGTCATCCAGAACACAGTTGAGTGATTTGAGGCGGCCATGACAGATCCTGTGTTGGTGGAGGTATGACATTCCCCGGGCTATATCTGTGGCAAAGGAGAACCTGCAACACAAACACAATGAAGTCAAGGGTCTGGGGTAAAGGTTAGGGAACCCCCACACAAGAGGTCAGGGGTTAGGACATCCACTTGAATCCCAAGTTGAGAGGTGTGTGTGTGTGTGTGTGTGTGTGTGTGTGTGTGTGTGTGTGTGTGTGTGTGTGTGTGTGTGTGTGTGTGTGTGTGTGTGTGTGTCTGTGCGTGTGTGTCTGTGCGTGTGTGTGTGTGTGTGTGTGTGTGTGTGTGTGTGTGTGTGTGTGTGTGTGTGTGTGCGTGCGTGCGTGCGTGCGTGCGTGCGTGCGTGCGTGCGTGCGCGCGCGTGCGTGCGTGTGCGTGTGTGTGTACAGTACCTGAATCCCCAGTTGAGAGGTATCTCATCGTTCATCAGCACATCATTCAGGCTTCCTTTAGGACAGTACTCTGTGATGATGGCTACGTTAGGAATCTCCACACAACCTCCAAAGAACTTACACAGGTTAGGGTGGTCCAGCTCCCTATTGGACAGAGGTTAGAGGTCAGAGAACTAACAGGTTAGGGTGGTCCAGCTCCCTAATGGACAGAGGTTAGAGGTCAGAGAACTAACAGGTTAGGGTGCTCCAGCTCCCTATTAGACAGAGGTTAGAGGTCAGAGAACTAACAGGTTAGGGTGGTCCAGCTCCCTAATGGACAGAGGTTAGAGGTCAGAGAACTAACAGGTTAGGGTGGTCCAGCTCCCTGTTGGACAGAGGTTAGAGGTCAGAGAACTAACAGGTTAGGGTGGTCCAGCTCCCTATTAGACAGAGGTTAGAGGTCAGAGAACTAACAGGTTAGGGTGGTCCAGCTCCCTAATGGACAGAGGTTAGAGGTCAGAGAACTAACAGGTTAGGGTGGTCCAGCTCCCTATTGGACAGAGGTTAGAGGTCAGAGAACTAACAGATTAGGGTGGTCCAGCTCCCTAATGGACAGAGGTTAGAGGTCAGAGAACTAACAGGTTAGGGTGGTCCAGCTCCCTATTGGACAGAGGTTAGAGGTCAGAGAACTAACAGGTTAGGGGGGTCCAGCTCCCTAATGGACAGAGGTTAGAGGTCAGAGAACTAACAGTTTAGGGGGGTCCAGCTCCCTATTAGGCAGAGGTTAGAGGTCAGAGAACTAACAGGTTAGGGTGGTCCAGCTCCCTAATGGACAGAGGTTAGAGGTCAGAGAACTAACAGGTTAGGGTGGTCCAGCTCCCTATTGGGCAGAGGTTAGAGGTCAGAGAACTAACAGGTTAGGGTGGTCCAGCTCCCTATTGGGCAGAGGTTAGAGGTCAGAGAACTAACAGGTTAGGGTGGTCTAGCTCCCTGTTGGACAGAGGTTAGAGGTCAGAGAACTAACAGGTTAGGGTGGTCCAGCTCCCTATTGGACAGAGGTTAGAGGTCAGAGAACTAACAGGTTAGGGGGGTCCAGCTCCCTAATGGACAGAGGTTAGAGGTCAGAGAACTAACAGTTTAGGGGGGTCCAGCTCCATATTGGGCAGAGGTTAGAGGTCAGAGAACTAACAGGTTAGGGTGGTCCAGCTCCCTATTGGGCAGAGGTTAGAGGTCAGAGAACTAACAGGTTAGGGTGGTCCAGCTCCCTGTTGGACAGAGGTTAGAGGTCAGAGAACTAACAGGTTAGGGTGGTCCAGCTCCCTATTGGGCAGAGGTTAGAGGTCAGAGAACTAACAGTTTAGGGGGGTCCAGCTCCCTAATGGACAGAGGTTAGAGGTCAGAGAACTAACAGGTTAGGGTGGTCCAGCTCCCTATTGGGCAGAGGTTAGAGGTCAGAGAACTAACAGGTTAGGGTGGTCCAGCTCCCTATTGGGCAGAGGTTAGAGGTCAGAGAACTAACAGGTTAGGGTGGTCCAGCTCCCTATTGGGCAGAGGTTAGAGGTCAGAGAACTAACAGGTTAGGGTGGTCCAGCTCCCTGTTGGACAGAGGTTAGAGGTCAGAGAACTAACAGTTTAGGGGGGTCCAGCTCCCTAATGGACAGAGGTTAGAGGTCAGAGAACTAACAGGTTAGGGTGGTCCAGCTCCCTATTGGGCAGAGGTTAGAGGTCAGAGAACTAACAGGTTAGGGTGGTCCAGCTCCCTGTTGGACAGAGGTTAGAGGTCAGAGAACTAACAGGTTAGGGTGGTCCAGCTCCCTATTGGGCAGAGGTTAGAGGTCAGAGAACTAACAGTTTAGGGGGGTCCAGCTCCCTAATGGACAGAGGTTAGAGGTCAGAGAACTAACAGGTTAGGGTGGTCCAGCTCCCTATTGGGCAGAGGTTAGAGGTCAGAGAACTAACAGGTTAGGGTGGTCCAGCTCCCTATTGGGCAGAGGTTAGAGGTCAGAGAACTAACAGGTTAGGGTGGTCCAGCTCCCTATTGGGCAGAGGTTAGAGGTCAGAGAACTAACAGGTTAGGGGGGTCCAGCTCCCTATTGGGCAGAGGTTAGAGGTCAGAGAACTAACAGGTTAGGGTGGTCCAGCTCCCTATTGGGCAGAGGTTAGAGGTCAGAGAACTAACAGGTTAGGGTGGTCCAGCTCCCTATTGGGCAGAGGTTAGAGGTCAGAGAACTAACAGTTTAGGGGGGTCCAGCTCCCTAATGGACAGAGGTTAGAGGTCAGAGAACTAACAGGTTAGGGTGGTCCAGCTCCCTATTGGGCAGAGGTTAGAGGTCAGAGAACTAACAGGTTAGGGTGGTCCAGCTCCCTATTGGGCAGAGGTTAGAGGTCAGAGAACTAACAGGTTAGGGGGGTCCAGCTCCCTATTGGGCAGAGGTTAGAGGTCAGAGAACTAACAGGTTAGGGTGGTCCAGCTCCCTATTGGGCAGAGGTTAGAGGTCAGAGAACTAACAGGTTAGGGTGGTCTAGCTCCCTGTTGGACAGAGGTTAGAGGTCAGAGAACTAACAGTTTAGGGGGGTCCAGCTCCCTATTGGGCAGAGGTTAGAGGTCAGAGAACTAACAGGTTAGGGTGGTCCAGCTCCCTATTGGGCAGAGGTTAGAGGTCAGAGAACTAACAGGTTAGGGTGGTCCAGCTCCCTGTTGGACAGAGGTTAGAGGTCAGAGAACTAACAGGTTAGGGTGGTCCAGCTCCCTGTTGGACAGAGGTTAGAGGTCAGAGAACTAACAGGTTAGGGTGGTCCAGCTCCCTATTGGGCAGAGGTTAGAGGTCAGAGAACTAACAGTTTAGGGGGGTCCAGCTCCCTAATGGACAGAGGTTAGAGGTCAGAGAACTAACAGGTTAGGGTGGTCCAGCTCCCTATTGGGCAGAGGTTAGAGGTCAGAGAACTAACAGGTTAGGGTGGTCCAGCTCCCTATTGGGCAGAGGTTAGAGGTCAGAGAACTAACAGGTTAGGGTGGTCCAGCTCCCTATTGGGCAGAGGTTAGAGGTCAGAGAACTAACAGGTTAGGGGGGTCCAGCTCCCTGTTGGACAGAGGTTAGAGGTCAGAGAACTAACAGGTTAGGGGGTCCAGCTAAACTGGGAGCTACATGTAGAGGAAACTACTAATATTGTCCCCACCTGACATGTTGACCTCTATTGTCCCCACCTGACTTGTTGACTTGTTGACCTCTATTGTCCCCACCTGACTTGTTGACCTCTATTGTCCCCACCTGACATGTTGACCTCTATTGTCCCCACCTGACATGTTGACTTGTTGACCTCTATTGTCCCCACCTGACATGTTGACTTGTTGACCTCTATTGTCCCCACCTGACTTGTTGACTTGTTGACCTCTATTGTCCCCACCTGACTTGTTGACCTCTATTGTCCCCACCTGACTTGTTGACCTCTATTGTCCCCACCTGACATGTTGACTTGTTGACCTCTATTGTCCCCACCTTACATGTTGACTTGTTGACCTCTATTGTCCCCACCTGACATGTTGACTTGTTGACCTCTATTGTCCCCACCTGACTTGTTGACCTCTATTGTCCCCACCTGACTTGTTGACCTCTATTGTCCCCACCTGACTTGTTGACCTCTATTGTCCCCACCTGACTTGTTGACCTCTATTGTCCCCACCTGACTTGTTGACCTCTATTGTCCCCACCTGACATGTTGATCTCTATTGTCCCCACCTGACTTGTTGACCTCTATTGTCCCCACCTGACTTGTTGACCTCTATTGTCCCCACCTGACATGTTGACCTCTATTGTCCCCACCTGACATGTTGACTTGTTGACCTCTATTGTCCCCACCTGACATGTTGACTTGTTGACCTCAATTGTCCCCACCTGACTTGTTGACCTCTATTGTCCCCACCTGACTTGTTGACCTCTATTGTCCCCACCTGACTTGTTGACCTCTATTGTCCCCACCTGACTTGTTGACCTCTATTGTCCCCACCTGCCTTGTTGACCTCTATTGTCCCCACCTGACATGTTGACCTGTCCCCACCTGACTTGTTGACCTCTATTGTCCCCACCTGACTTGTTGACCTCTATTGTCCCCACCTGACTTGTTGACCTCTATTGTCCCCACCTGACATGTTGACCTCTATTGTCCCCACCTGACTTGTTGACCTCTATTGTCCCCACCTGACTTGTTGACCTCTATTGTCCCCACCTGACATGTTGACCTCTATTGTCCCCACCTGACTTGTTGACCTCTATTGTCCCCACCTGACTTGTTGACCTCTATTGTCCCCACCTGACTTGTTGACCTCTATTGTCCCCACCTGACTTGTTGACCTCTATTGTCCCCACCTGACATGTTGACTTGTTGACCTCTATTGTCCCCACCTGACATGTTGACTTGTTGACCTCTATTGTCCCCATCTGACATGTTGACCTCTATTGTCCCCACCTGACTTGTTGACCTCTATTGTCCCCACCTGACTTGTTGACCTCTATTGTCCCCACCTGACTTGTTGACCTCTATTGTCCCCACCTGACATGTTGACTTGTTGACCTCTATTGTCCCCACCTGACTTGTTGACCTCTATTGTCCCCACCTGACATGTTGACCTCTATTGTCCCCACCTGACATGTTGATCTCTATTGTCCCCACCTGACTTGTTGACCTCTATTGTCCCCACCTGACTTGTTGACCTCTATTGTCCCCACCTGACTTGTTGACCTCTATTGTCCCCACCTGACTTGTTGACCTCTATTGTCCCCACCTGACATGTTGACTTGTTGACCTCTATTGTCCCCACCTGACATGTTGACTTGTTGACCTCTATTGTCCCCACCTGACTTGTTGACCTCTATTGTCCCCACCTGACATGTTGACTTGTTGACCTCTATTGTCCCCACCTGACATGTTGACCTCTATTGTCCCCACCTGACTTGTTGACCTCTATTGTCCCCACCTGACTTGTTGACCTCTATTGTCCCCACCTGACTTGTTGACCTCTATTGTCCCCACCTGACATGTTGACCTCTATTGTCCCCACCTGACTTGTTGACCTCTATTGTCCCCACCTGACTTGTTGACCTCTATTGTCCCACCTGACTTGTTGACCTCTATTGTCCCCACCTGACTTGTTGACCTCTATTGTCCCCACCTGACTTGTTGACCTCTATTGTCCCCACCTGACTTGTTGACCTCTATTGTCCCCACCTGACTTGTTGACCTCTATTGTCCCCACCTGACTTGTTGACCTCTATTGTCCCCACCTGACTTGTTGACTTGTTGACCTCTATTGTCCCCACCTGACTTGTTGACCTCTATTGTCCCCACCTGACTTGTTGACTTGTTGACCTCTATTGTCCCCACCTGACTTGTTGACCTCTATTGTCCCCACCTGACTTGTTGACCTCTATTGTCCCCACCTGACTTGTTGACCTCTATTGTCCCCACCTGACTTGTTGACTTGTTGACCTCTATTGTCCCCACCTGACTTGTTGACCTCTATTGTCCCCACCTGACTTGTTGACCTCTATTGTCCCCACCTGACTTGTTGACCTCTATTGTCCCCACCTGACTTGTTGACCTCTATTGTCCCCACCTGACTTGTTGACCTCTATTGTCCCCACCTGACATGTTGACCTCTATTGTCCCCACCTGACATGTTGACCTCTATTGTCCCCACCTGACCTGTTGACCTCTATTGTCCCCACCTGACATGTTGACTTGTTGACCTCTATTGTCGCCACCTGACATGTTGACTTGTTGACCTCTATTGTCCCCACCTGACTTGTTGACTTGTTGACCTCTATTGTCCCCACCTGACTTGCTTGACCTCTATTGTCCCCACCTGACTTGTTGACCTCTATTGTCCCCACCTGACTTGTTGACCTCTATTGTCCCCACCTGACTTGTAGACCTCTATTGTCCCCACCTGACTTGTTGACCTCTATTGTCCCCACCTGACATGTTGACTTTTTGACCTCTATTGTCCCCACCTGACTTGCTTGACCTCTCGTCTGATGGTCTTGGACAGAGAAAAGGTCTTGGTCTGAATCCGCTTGATGGCCACCGTCCTTCCATCACTAGAGGAGAGACCAACAGGTATACTATAGAATCAACAGGTATACTATAGAATCAACAGGTATACTATAGAATCAACAGGTATACTATAGAATCAACAGGTATACTATAGAATCAACAGGTATACTATAGAATCAACAGGTATACTATAGAATCAACAGGTATACTATAGGATCAACAGGTATACTATAGAACCAACAGGTATACTATAGAATCAACAGGTATACTATATGATCCAACAGGTATACTATAGAATCAACAGGTATACTATAGGATCAACAGGTATACTATAGAATCAACAGGTATACTATAGAATCAACAGTTATACTATAGAAGCAACAGGTATACTATAGAATCAACAGGTATACTATATAACCTAAGAATGCGCCCCTTTTTAAAATGTTCGCCTAAAATGACATACCTAAATCGAACTGCCTGTAACTCAGGACCTGAAGCAAGGATATGCATATTCTTGATACCATTTGAAAGGAAACACTTTGACGTTTGTGGAAATGTGAAAGGAATGTAGTAGAATTTAACACAATAGATCTGGTAAAAGATAATACAAAGAAAAAAACAACCGTTCTTTTGTATTTTTTTGTACCATCATCTTTGAAATGCAAAAGAAAGGCCATTATGTATTAGTCAAGCCCAGGCGCAATTTAGATTTTGGACACTAGAGGGCAGCAGTGTATGTGCAAAAATGTAGACTGATCCAATGAACCATTGTATTTCTGTTCAAAATGTTGTATCAAGCCTGCCCAAATGTGCCTAATTGGTTTATTAATAACTTTTCATGTTCATAATTGTGCAGTCTCCTCAAACAATAGCATGGTATTTTTTCACTGTAATAGCTACTGTAAATTGCACAGAGCAGTTAGATTAACAAGAATTTAAGCTTTCTGCCAATATCAGATATGTCTATGTCCTGGGAAATGTTCTTGTTACTTACAACCTCATGCTAATTGCATTAGCCTACATTAGCTCAACTGTCCCGTGGGTGGGACACCGATCTGTAGAGATCCTTAAGAGTTTTCAATAGGAGGATCATCTATACATTAACAGAGACGAGATGTAAGAACTACTAATGATTATAGGATACAAATACTACCAATATATACAATACTACCAATATATACAAATACTACCAATATATACATACTACCAATATATACAAATACTGCCAATATATACAATACTACCAATATATACAAATACTACCAATATATACAAATACTACCAATATATACAATACTACCAAGATATACAAATACTACCAATATATACAATACTACCAATATATACAAATACTACCAATACATACAAATACTTCCAATATATACAATACTAACACTATATGCAATACTACCAATATATACAATACTGCCAATTTATACAATACTACCAATGCATACACTACTACCAATAAATACAATACTACCAGTATATACAATACTACCAATGCATACAATACTACCAATATATACAATACTACCAATATATACAATGCTGCCAATATATACAATGCTACCAATATATACAATACTACCAACACATACAATACTACCAATATATACAAATACTACCAATATATACAATTCTACCAATATATACAATACTGCCAATATATACAGTACTACCAATATATACAATACCACTAATACATACAATACTACCAATATATACAATACTACCAATACTACCAATCCTACCAATATATACAATATTACCACTATGTACAATACTACCAATATATACAATACTACCAATACATACACATACGTCTAATATATACACATACTACCAATATATACACATACTACCAATATATACAATACTACCAATATATACAAATACTACCCATATATGCCACATGCTACTAATATATACTATACTACCAATATATACAAATACTACCAACATGTACAAATACAACCAATATATACAAATACTACCAATGTCTGTCTGTCTGTCTGTCTGTCTGTCTGTCTGTCTGTCTGTCTGTCTGTCTGTCTGTCTGTCTGTCTGTGTTTCAGAGACTCTCACTGTGTCCCGGTGTGTGTTTCAAAAACTCACTATGTCCCGGTTTGTGTGTGTTACAGAGACACTCACTCTGTCCCGGTGTCTGTGTGTGTTTCCCGGTGTGTGTGTCTGTGTGTGTTTCAGAAACACTCACTATATCCCGGTGTGTGTGAACAGTTGTTTGCGTGAGTTAGCCTGGGTTGTGCAGGAGCTGAGAGCAGTGACACAGCTGGCGTTGGAATCACTGTTAGCAATAGGGGCAGACAGGATACTGCCCATAGTAGTCCTGGCTATCTGGTCTGGGGGGGAGGAGGAGAGAGAAGAGAGGAGAGGAGGGGGGGGGGGAGGAGAGAAATAGAATGGAGGTAGGGATGAGAGAGAGAGAGGGGAGAGAGGGGGGGAGGGAAGAGAGTTGAGGGAGGGAGGGAGAGAGAGAGAAGAAAGTGGAGGGAGGGAGGGAGAGAGAGAAGAAAGTGGAGGGAGGGAGGGAGAGCGGAGGGAGGGAGGGAGAGTGCAGGGAGGGAGGGAGAGAGAGAAGAGAGTGGAGGGAGGGATGGAGAGCGGAGGGAGGGAGGGAGAGTGCAGGGAGGGAGGGAGGGAGGGAGAGAAGAGAGTGGAGGGAGGGAGGGAGGAAGAGGGGAGGGAGGAAGGGAGGGAGAGTGCAGGGAGGGAGGGAGGGAGGGAGGGAGGGAGGAAGAGGGGAGGGAGGGTTAGAATATAATCAACATAAATAACAAATAGAAAAAGACAGATGAGTTTTAATATCTGTTTGACACATATAGAATAGTATAGCAGTACCATGTTTGATCTGCCTGATATAGAATAGTATAGCAGTACCAGATTTGATCTGCCTGATATATATTATAGCAGTACCATGTTTGATCTGCCTGATATATATTATAGCAGTACCATGTTTGATCTGCCTGATATATATTATAGCAGTACCATGTTTGATCTGCCTGATATATATTATAGCAGTACCATGTTTGATCTGCCTGATATATATTATAGCAGTACCATGTTTGATCTGCCTGATATATATTATAGCAGCACCATATTTGATCTGCCTGATATAGAATAGTATAGCAGTACCATGTTTGATCTGCCTGATATATATTATAGCAGTACCATGTTTGATCTGCCTGAAATATAGTATAGCAGTACCATGTTTGATCTGCCTGATATATATTATAGCAGTACCGTGTTTGATCTGCCTGATATAGAATAGTATAGCAGTAGCATGTTTGATCTGCCTGATATATATTATAGCAGTACCGTGTTTGATCTGCCTGATATATATATTATAGCAGTACCATGTTTGATCTGCCTGATATATACTATAGCAGTACCATGTTTGATCTGCCTGAAATGTATTATAGCAGTACCATGTATGATCTGCCTGATATAGAATAATATAGCAGTACCATGTTTGATCTGCCTGATATAGAATAGTATAGCAGTACCATGTTTGATCTGCCTGATATAGAATAGTATAGCAGTACCATGTTTTATCTGCCTGATATATATTATAGCAGTACCATGTTTGATCTGCCTGATATATATTATAGCAGTACCAGGTTTGATCTGCCTGATATATATTATAGCAGTACCATGTTTGATCTGCCTGATATATAGTATAGCAGTAGCATGTTTGATCTGCCTGATATATATTATAGCAGTACCATGTTTGATCTGCCTGAAGTCAATGATCCAGCTCTCATCCCAAAGCATCTTCTGTTTCTGGTATTTAAACCACTGAAGAAAAAGAGATGAGTACACACAACAACGTTAGCTTTACTGTGTTTGTGTGTGTGTGTGTGTGTGTGTGTGTGTGTGTGTGTGTGTGTGTGTGTGTGTGTGTGTGTGTGTGTGTGTGTATTCAGTTCAGTGTAATTTGAAAGAAGAAAAAAACAATGTTTGATTTCACTTAATGTTCAACTTGATAAAAAAATATTTTTCCGATGACAAGAGAATAAATAAATAAATACGATAGTCAATAAATAAATGAATAGATAAATACTATTGTAAATAAATTAATAAATTAATAAATTAATTAATACTATAGTAAATAAATAAATAAATAAATAATTGTATAAATAAATACTATTGTGTAAATAAATAAATAAATGAATAAATGAATACTATAATACATAAATAAATAAATACTATTATAAATGAATAAATATATAAATACTATAGTAAATAAATAAATAAATATTATAGTAGGTGACTGTTAAAGTAACGGAGTGGTAGGATTTTTTTTAACGTAGCTGCTGTCCACTCTGCTGTCCACTCTACTGTCCACTCTACTGTCCACTCTACTGTTCACTCTACTGTTCACTCTACTGTCCACTCTGCTGCCCACTCTGCTGTCCACTCTACTGTTCACTCTACTGTTCACTCTACTGTCCACTCTACTGTCCACTCTGCTGTCCACTCTGCTGCCCACTCTGCTGTCCACTCTGCTGTCCACTCTGCTGTCCACTCTGCTGCCCACTCTGCTGCCCACTCTACTGTCCACTCTGCTGCCCACTCTGCTGTCCACTCTGCTGTTCACTCTACTGTTCACTCTACTGTTCACTCTGCTGCCCACTCTGCTGCCCACTCTGCTGCCCACTCTGCTGCCCACTCTGCTGCCCACTCTGCTGTCCACTCTGCTGTTCACTCTACTGTCCACTCTACTGCCCACTCTACTGCCCACTCTACTGCCCACTCTACTGCCCACTCTGCTGCCCACTCTGCTGCCCACTCCGCTGCCCACTCCGCTGTCCACTCCGCTGTCCACTCTGCTGTCCACTCTGCTGCCCACTCTACTGTCCACTCTGTTGTTCACTCTACTTCCCACTCTACTTCCCACTCTGCTGTCCACTCTACTGTTCACTCTACTTCCCACTCTACTTCCCACTCGGCTGTCCACTCTGTTGTTCACTCTACTTCCCACTCTACTTCCCACTCTGCTGTCCACTCTGTTGTCCACTCTACTGTTCACTCTACTTCCCACTCTACTTCCCACTCGGCTGTCCACTCTGTTGTTCACTATGCTGCTCACTCGGCTGTCCACTCTGCTGTCCACTCTACTGTTCACTCTACTGTCCACTCTACTGTCCACTCTACTGTCCACTCTGCTGTCCACTCTGCTGTTCACTCTACTGTTCACTCTACTGTTCACTCTACTGTCCACTCTGCTGTTCACTCTGCTGTCCACTCTGCTGTCCACTCTGCTGTCCACTCTGCTGTTCACTCTACTGTTCACTCTACTGTTCACTCTGCTGTCCACTCTGCTGTTCACTCTACTGTTCACTCTACTGTTCACTCTACTTCCCACTCTGCTGTCCACTCTACTGTTCACTCTACTTCCCACTCTACTTCCCACTCGGCTGTCCACTCTGTTGTTCACTCTACTTCCCACTCTACTTCCCACTCTGCTGTCCACTCTGCTGTTCACTCTACTTCCCACTCTACTTCCCACTCGGCTGTCCACTCTGTTGTTCACTATGCTGCTCACTCGGCTGTCCACTCTGCTGTCCACTCTACTGTTCACTCTACTGTCCACTCTACTGTCCACTCTACTGTCCACTCTGCTGTTCACTCTACTGTTCACTCTGCTGTTCACTCTACTGTCCACTCTGCTGTTCACTCTGCTGTCCACTCTGCTGTCCACTCTGCTGTCCACTCTGCTGTTCACTCTACTGTTCACTCTACTGTTCACTCTGCTGTCCACTCTGCTGTTCACTCTACTGTTCACTCTACTGTTCACTCTACTGTCCACTCTGCTGTTCACTCTACTGTCCACTCTGCTGTCCACTCTGCTGTCCACTCTGCTGTTCACTCTACTGTTCACTCTACTGTCCACTCTACTGTTCACTCTACTGTTCACTCTACTGTCCACTCTGCTGTTCACTCTACTGTCCACTCTGCTGTTCACTCTACTGTTCACTCTACTGTTCACTCTACTGTCCACTCTGCTGTTCACTCTGCTGTCCACTCTGCTGTCCACTCTACTGTTCACTCTACTGTTCACTCTACTGTTCACTCTACTTCCCACTCTGCTGTCCACTCTGTTGTTCACTATGCTGCCCACTCTGTTGTTCACTCTGCTGTTCACTATGCTGTCCACTCTGCTGCCCACTCTGCTGTCCACTCTACTGTTCACTCTACTTCCCACTCTACTTCCCACTCGGCTGTCCACTCTGTTGTTCACTATGCTGCTCACTCGGCTGCCCACTCGGCTGCCCACTCGGCTGCCCACTCTGCTGCCCACTCTGTTGTTCACTCTACTTCCCACTCGGCTGTCCACTCGGCTGTCCACTCTGTTGTCCACTATGCTGTTCACTCTACTTTCCACTCTCCTGTCCACTCTGCTGTCCTCCACTCTGCTGTCCCATCTGCTCCCACTCTGCTGCTGCCACCAAATCTGCTGCTTCCTACTCTGCTGCCTCCCACTCTGCTGCTGTACACTCTGCTGCTTCCCACTCTGCTGCTGTCCACTCTGCTGCTTCCTACTCTGCTGCTGTCCCCTCTGCTGCTGTCCACTCTGCTGCTGTCCCCTCTGCTGCTGCCCACTCTGCTGCTGTTCCCTCTGCTGCTGTCCACTCTGCTGCTGTTCCCTCTGCTGCTGTTCCCTCTGCTGCTGTTCCCTCTGCTGCTGTCCACCCTGCTGCTGCTTCCTACTCTGCTGCTGTCCCCTCTGCTGCTGTCCCCTCTGCTGCTGTCCACTCTGCTGCCTACGTAGTTTCTGCTCAGTGTTCCCATTTCCCCCTCATTGACATTGGGGGAAATTCATGTTGTACATTAAAGATCTGGTCAACATGTTCAAACTATAAATTACATGCCTCTGGTGCGAGTTCATGTTCTTTTTTCAGGAGGGGTGTTAGCCTACATGCAGCTTTCATGTTGTACACAAAATACATGATCAACATGTTGGTATGAACATTGTTGTCTGTTGTAACTGTATTGCAAACACAAGACAGAACGACAGGCAGTCTATTTCATGTTCTGAGGCAGCAAATCAGATGGCAATTGTACTGTTTGTCCATTTTGAGACGCAGTAGCCAGAAAACACTTCCTCAAAGTAGTCTGAATTAATCTAAGATAACTCAAGAAATCTGTCATTCATTTTAATGTTTTTGCAGAGGAAATCTTAGTCGCACAATTTTACAACAGGCACTTAATTGAAGAATCTGCTGACCAATCGCCGACGAGGGGGTGTAGACTTCGGCTTGCCTTGAGAAAATATTTTGTGTGCCTGAATAGTCGAAAGAACCCTTGCTGACAAAAGTCACAAAATGTCTTGTTCCGAAGTGTTCCGAACTGTGTGGGCTGGGAAGCATGTGGCCTTATTAGGGGTTGACAATCTCATCTTAAAAATAAACCACGAATCCCCTTGTGACAAGGGAAGTGGAAGCTTGTTGTGTACATAAAAATATATGTTAATTGTTAAAAACATTTCTAGCCCGTCTATCTGTGGGCAACAGGGTTGACGTGTTCGACCCACTCAGTTTTCCAAAACAAACAAAACACCAGGTAATGGTTTAAAAGAACCAGCTGCTTTTATATATTTATATATTATATCTTTTACTATTTGACTATAAAATATTCAATGTTTCTTTTATAAAAATGATATAAACAATTAATAGTTTCACCATATTTTAATATTTGTTTATTTGTTTATTTAACCTTTATTTAACATTAAATGGAGAGTTCAGGTCATGGAACAGGGTTGACCTTTTAAATGAGGAACAGATGTAAATGAATCACTAATCACATTAAATAAATATTAGAAATTACTTTGTCAAATAAACAAAATAACTACACTCTTAGAAAAAAGGGTTCCATAGGAGAACAGCTATATTATCCTAAGGGACAGCCAAAGAACCCTTTAAGATTCTACAGTGCCTTGTAAAAGTATTCATCCCCCTCTGCGTTTTTCCTATTTTGTTGCATTATAACCTGTAATTTAAATTGATTTTAATGTGGATTTCATGTAATGGACATACAAAATAGTCAAAATTGGTGAAGTGAAATGAAAAAATAAAAAGTTAAATAAAAAAAACAGTGGTGCGTGCATATGCATTCACCCCCTTTGCTATGAAGCCCCTAAAAAAGATTTGGTGCATCCAATTACCTTCAGAAGTCACATAATTAATTAAATAAAGTCCACCTGTGTGCAATCTAAGTGTCACATGATCTCAGTATATATACACATGTTCTGAAAGGCCCCAGAGTCTGCAACACCACTAAGCAAGGGGCACCACCAAGCAAGCGGCACCATGAAGACCAAGGAGCTCTCCAAACAGGTCAGGGACAAAGTTGTGGAGAAGTACAGATCAGGGTTGGGTTGTAAAAAAATATCTAAAACTTTGAACATCTCACGGAGCACCATTAAATCCATTATTAAAAACGGAAAGAATATGGCACCACAACAAACCTGCCAAGAGAGGGCCGCCCACAAAAACTCACGGACCAGGAAAGGAGGGCATTAATCAGAGAGGCAACAAAGAGACCAAAGGTAACCCTGAAGAATCTGCAAAGCCCCACAGCGGAGATTGGAGTATCTGTCCATAGGACCACTTTAAGCCGTACACTCCACAGAGCTGGGTTTTACGGAAGAGTGGCCAGAAAAAAGCCATTACTTAAAAAAAATAATAAGCAAACACATTTGGTTTTCGCCAAAATGCATGTGGGAGACTCCCCAAACATATGGAAGAAGGTACTCTGGTCATTTGAGACTAAAATTGATATTTTTGGCCAAGGAAAACGCTATGTCTGGCACAAACCCAACACCTCTCATCACCCTGAGAACACCATCCTCACAGTGAAGCATGGTGGTGGCAGCATCATGCTGTGGGGATGTTTTTCATCGGCAGGGACTGGGAAACTGGTCAGAATTGAAGGAATGATGGATGGCGCTAAATACAGGAAAATTCTTGAGGGAAACCTGTTTCAGTCTTCTAGAGATTTGAGACTGGGACGGAGGTTCACCTTCCAGCAGGACAATGACCCTAAGCATACTGCTAAAGCAACACTCAAGTGGTTTAAGAGGAAACATTTAAATGTCTTGGAATGGCCTAGTCAAAGCCCAGACCTTAATCCAATTGAGAATCTGTGTTATGACTTAAAGATTGCTGTACACCAGCAGAAACCCATCCAATTTGAAGGAGCTGGAGCAGTTTTGCCTTGAAGAATGGGCTAAAATCCCAGTGGCTAGATGTGCCAAGCTTATAGAGACATACCCCAAGAGACTTGCAGCTGTCATTGTTGCAAAAGGTCTACAAAGTATTGACTTTGGGGGGATGAATAGTTATGCACACTCAAGTTTTCTGTTATTTCTTGTTTGATTCACAATAAAAAAATATTTTGGCAGCCATGTTGTGTAAATCAAATGATCCAAAGTCTATTTTAATTCCAGGTTATAAGGCAACAAAATAGGAAAAATGCCAAGGGGGGTGAAAGCTTCAGAAAACTACAAGATACAGTGCCTTCAGAAAGTATTCACAACCCTTGACATTTGTTGTTACAGCTAGATTTTAAAATGCATTAAGCTGAGATTTTGTGTCACTGGCCTATATGTCAATGTGGAATTATGTTTCTAGACATTTTTACAAAATAAAAATGAAAATTGAAATGTCTTGAGTCAATAAGTACTCAACCCCTTTGTTATGACAAGGAGACTAAATAAGTTCAGGAGTAAAAATGTTCTTATTAACAAGTCACATAATAAGTTGCATGGACTCTGTGTTCAATAATAGAGTTCAAAATTATTTTTTATGACTACCTCATCTCTGTACCCCAGACATACAATTATCTGTAAGGTCCCTCAGTCGAGCAGTGAATTTCAAACACAGATTCAACCACAAAGACCAAGGAGGTTTTCTAATGCCTCACAAAGAAGGGCACCCATTGGTAGATGGGTAAAAATAAAAAGCAGATATTGAATATCCCTTTGAGCATGGTGAAGTTATTAATTACACTTTGGATGGTGTTTCAATACACTCAGTCACGACAAAGATACAGGTGTCCTTCCTAACTCAGTTGCTGGAGAGGAAGGAAACCTCTCAGGGATTTCACCATGAGAACAATGGGGACTTTCAAACAGTTACAGAGTTTAATGTTCTGTGATAGGAGAAAACTGAGGATGGATCAACAACATTGTAGTTACTCCACAATACTAACCTAAATGACAGAGTGAACAGAAGGAAGCCTGGGCAGAATAAAAATATTCCAAAACATGCATCCTGTTTGCAATAAGGCACTAAAGTAAAACTGCACAAAATGTGGTAAAGAAATTAACCGTTATGTTTGGGGCAAATCCGACACAAAAACATCACTGAGTAAAACATTTCATATTTCCAAGCATGGTGGTGGCTGCATCATGTTATGGGTATGTTTGTCATCGGCAATGACTAGGGAGTTTTGGGGGGATAAAAAGAACGGCATAGAGCTAAGCACAGGCAACATTCTAGAGGAAACCCTGGTTCAGTTTGCTTTCCAACAGACACTGGGAGACAAATTCACCTTTCAGCAGGACAATAGCCTAAAACACAAGGTTAAATATACACTGGAGTTGATTACCAAGACAACCTTGAATGTTCCTGAGTGGCCTAGTTACAGTTTGGACTTAAATCTACTTAAATCTATTTGGAAAATCTATGGCAAGACCTGAAAATGGCTGTCTAGCAATTATCAACAGCCAACTTGATAGAGCTTGAAAAATTTGAAAAGGAATAGTGCAAAATAGTGTACAGTGCAGGTGTGCAAAGCTCTTAGAGACTTACCCAGAAAAACTCACAGCTGCCCGAGGTGATTATAATATGTATTTACTCAGGGTATTTAATTGTCAATAAATTTGCAAAAATGTCAAACAGTTTTTTGTGATGTTTTTATTCAGGTTGTAAAGATCTGAAGGCACTGTAGCTGATTTGTTTCTAAGAGTGCAGGGCTTTGCAATGATAGTGAACACGTTTTGGGTTAAACTTTTCCGAGAAGGAAGGAGGGACAAGTCAAAATAATTAATATTTGCACTTTAGCGAGTCTTTATTCATATAAAAAATCTATTGAATTATTCATGTGGTCTGTATTAAATGTCACTTCATTTAATATAACAGGCTTTTCAAAATTCAATATTGGTCAACAATTAATACCAATTAAAACCAATTAATACCAAAGAGATGGAAAAGGAACTCTATTAGTGGAAGGACCCAGATCTTTACTGTCACAAGGCTAACACCCCTTACTGTCACTTTCTTTACTCTCATCAGGCTAACACCCCTTACTGTCACTGTCTTTACTGTCACCAGGCTAACACCCCTTACTGTCTTAACTGTCACAAGGCTAACACCCCTTACTGTCACTGTCTTTACTGTCACAAGGCTAACACCCCTTACTGTCACTGTCTTTACTGTCACAAGGCTAACACCCCTTACTGTCACTGTCTTTACTGTCACAAGGCTAACACCCCTTACTGTCACTGTCTTTACTGTCACCAGGCTAACACCCCTCACTGTCACTGTCTTTACTGTCACCAGGCTAACACCCCTCACTGCCTTAACTGTCACCAGGCTAACACCCCTTACTGTCACTGTCTTTACTGTCACAAGGCTAACACCCCTCACCCTCACTGTCTTTACTGTAACAAGGCTAACACCCCTCACTGTCTTTACTGTCACCAGGCTAACACCCCTAACTGTCTTTACTGTCACCAGGCTAACACCCCTTACTGTCTTTACTGTCACCAGGCTAACACCCCTTACTGTCACTGTCTTTACTGTCACCAGGCTAACACCCCTAACTGTCTTTACTGTCACCAGCCTAACACCCCTTACTGTCTTTACTGTCACCAGGCTAACACCCCTTACTGTCACTGTCTTTACTGTCACCAGGCTAACACCCCTTACTGTCTTTACTGTCACAAGGCTAACACCCCTTACTGTCACTGTCTTTACTGTCACCAGGCTAACACCCCTTACTGTCTTTACTGTCACCAGGCTAACACCCCTTACTGTCTTTACTGGCACAAGGCTAACACCCCTTACTATCACTGTCTTTACTGTCACCAGGCTAACACCCCTTACTGTCACTGCCTTTACTGTCACCAGGCTAACACCCCTTACTGTCTTTACTGTCACAAGGCTAACACCCCTTACTGTCACTGTCTTTACTGTCACCAGGCTAACACCCCTTACTGTCTTTACTGTCACCAGGCTAACACCCCTTACTGTCTTTACTGGCACAAGGCTAACACCCCTTACTATCACTGCCTTTACTGTCACAAGGCTAACACCCCTTACTGTCTTTACTGTCACCAGGCTAACACCCCTTACTGTCACTGTCTTTACTGTCACCAGGCTAACACCCCTTACTGTCTTTACTGTCACAAGGCTAACACCCCTTACTGTCACTGTCTTTATTGTCACCAGGCTAACACCCCTTACTGTCTTTACTGTCACAAGGCTAACACCCCTTACTATCACTGTCTTTACTGTCACCAGGCTAACACCCCTTACTGTCACTGCCTTTACTGTCACAAGGCTAACACCCCTTACTGTCTTTACTGTCACCAGGCTAACACCCCTTACTGTCACTGTCTTTACTGTCACCAGGCTATCACCCCTTGCTGTCTTTACTGTCACAAGGCTAACACCCCTTACTGTCTTTACTGTCACAAGGCTTACACCCCTTACTGTCTTTGCTGTCACAAGGCTAACACCCCTTACTGTCTTTTCTGTAACAAGGCTAACACCCCTTACTGTCTTTACTGTCAGGCTAACACCGTACAGAGGAAGGATTGGACAGAAGGAGGAAGCCTTGTGGATGACATGCTTCTGTGTGTGCATGCAGGAGTGTGTTTGTGCATGCAGGAGTGTGTGTGTGGTGTGTGTGTGTGTGTGTGTGTGTGTGTGTGTGTGTGTGTGTGTGTGTGTGTGTGTGTGTGTGTGTGTGTGCATGCAGGAGTGTGTTTGTGCATGCAGGAGTGTGTTTGTGGGTGTGCGTGTGTGTGCGTCTCACCGTGGCTGTAATGATGAAGCTAATGAATACTATGGTAACAGGAAGTCCGATGGCTACTTTGATAGCAGCCGTCATGGGACACTCTCCACAGTCAGCTGGGCAGGTTGAACACACCTCCTCCACTTCATCACACACACCATCACCACACACTGTAGAGGCAAGGAGAGGGTTACACACACACACACACACACACACACACACACACACACACACACACACACACACACACACACACACACACACACACACACACACGCACACGCACACGCACACACACTGTAGAGGCAAGAAGACCTATAACAGACAGGACAGTGGTCTCCCTCCACAGATACCTGAATACCTGCCTATAACAGACAGGACAGTGGTCTCCCTCCACAGATACCTGAATACCTACCTATAACAGACAGGACAGTGGTCTCCCTCCACAGATACCTGAATACCTACCTATAACAGGCAGGACAGTGGTCTCCCTCCACAGATACCTGAATACCTACCTATAACAGGCAGGACAGTGGTCTCCCTCCACAGATACCTGAATACCTACCTATAACAGGCAGGACAGTGGTCTCCCTCCACAGATACCTGAATACCTACCTATAACAGACAGGACAGTGGTCTCCCTCCACAGATACCTGAATACCTACCTATAACAGGCAGGACAGTGGTCTCCCTCCACAGATACCTGAATACCTACCTATAACAGACAGGACAGTGGTCTCCCTCCACAGATACCTGAATACCTACCTATAACAGGCAGGACAGTGGTCTCCCTCCACAGATACCTGAATACCTACCTATAACAGGCAGGACAGTGGTCTCCCTCCACAGATACCTGAATACCTACCTATAACAGGCAGGACAGTGGTCTCCCTCCACAGATACCTGAATACCTACCTATAACAGGCAGGGCAGTGGTCTCCCTCCACAGATACCTGAATACCTACCTATAACAGGCAGGACAGTGGTCTCCCTCCACAGATACCTGAATACCTACCTATAACAGGCAGGACAGTGGTCTCCCTCCACAGATACCTGAATACCTACCTATAACAGGCAGGACAGTGGTCTCCCTCCACAGATACCTGAATACCTACCTATAACAGACAGGACAGTGGTCTCCCTCCACAGATACCTGAATACCTACCTATAACAGGCAGGACAGTGGTCTCCCTCCACAGATACCTGAATACCTACCTATAACAGACAGGACAGTGGTCTCCCTCCACAGATACCTGAATACCTACCTATAACAGACAGGACAGTGGTCTCCCTCCACAGATACCTGAATACCTACCTATAACAGGCAGGACAGTGGTCTCCCTCCACAGATACCTGAATACCTACCTATAACAGACAGGACAGTGGTCTCCCTCCACAGATACCTGAATACCTACCTATAACAGGCAGGACAGTGGTCTCCCTCCACAGATACCTGAATACCTACCTATAACAGACAGGACAGTAGTCTCGCTCCACAGATACCTGAATACCTACCTATAACAGACAGGACAGTGGTCTCCCTCCACAGATACCTGAATACCTACCTATAACAGGCAGGACAGTGGTCTCCCTCCACAGATACCTGAATACCTACCTATAACAGACAGGACAGTGGTCTCCCTCCACAGATACCTGAATACCTACCTATAACAGGCAGGACAGTGGTCTCCCTCCACAGATACCTGAATACCTACCTATAACAGACAGGACAGTGGTCTCCCTCCACAGATACCTGAATACCTACCTATAACAGGCAGGACAGTGGTCTCCCTCCACAGATACCTGAATACCTACCTATAACAGACAGGACAGTAGTCTCCCTCCACAGATACCTGAATACCTACCTATAACAGACAGGACAGTGGTCTCCCTCCACAGATACCTGAATACCTACCTATAACAGGCAGGACAGTGGTCTCCCTCCACAGATACCTGAATACCTACCTATAACAGGCAGGACAGTGGTCTCCCTCCACAGATACCTGAATACCTACCTATAACAGACAGGACAGTGGTCTCCCTCCACAGATACCTGAATACCTACCTATAATAGGCAGGACAGTGGTCTCCCTTCACAGATACCTGAATACCTACCTATAACAGACAGGACAGTGGTCTCCCTCCACAGATACCTGAATACCTACCTATAACAGGCAGGACAGTGGTCTCCCTCCACAGATACCTGAATACCTACCTATAACAGACAGGACAGTGGTCTCCCTCCACAGATACCTGAATACCTACCTATAACAGGCAGGACAGTGGTCTCCCTCCACAGATACCTGAATACCTACCTATAACAGGCAGGACAGTGGTCTCCCTCCACAGATACCTGAATACCTACCTATAACAGACAGGACAGTGGTCTCCCTCCACAGATACCTGAATACCTACCTATAACAGGCAGGACAGTGGTCTCCCTCCACAGATACCTGAATACCTACCTATAACAGGCAGGACAGTGGTCTCCCTCCACAGATACCTGAATACGTCCCTATAACAGGCAGGACAGTGGTCTCCCTCCACAGATACCTGAATACCTACCTATAACAGACAGGACAGTGGTCTCCCTCCACAGATACCTGAATACCTACCTATAACAGGCAGGACAGTGGTCTCCCTCCACAGATACCTGAATACCTACCTATAACAGGCAGGACAGTGGTCTCCCTCCACAGATACCTGAATACGTCCCTATAACAGGCAGGACAGTAGTCTCCCTCCACAGATACCTGAATACCTACCTATAACAGGCAGGACAGTGGTCTCCCTCCACAGATACCTGAATACCTACCTATAACAGACAGGACAGTGGTCTCCCTCCACAGATACCTGAATACCTACCTATAACAGACAGGACAGTGGTCTCCCTCCACAGATACCTGAATACCTACCTATAACAGGCAGGACAGTGGTCTCCCTCCACAGATACCTGAATACCTACCTATAACAGGCAGGACAGTGGTCTCCCTCCACAGATACCTGAATACCTACCTATAACAGACAGGACAGTGGTCTCCCTCCACAGATACCTGAATACCTACCTATAACAGGCAGGACAGTGGTCTCCCTCCACAGATACCTGAATACCTACCTATAACAGACAGGACAGTGGTCTCCCTCCACAGATTCCTGAATACGTACCTATAACAGACAGGACCGTGGTCTCCCTCCACAGATACCTGAATACCTACCTATAACAGACAGGACAGTGGTCTCCCTCCACAGATACCTGAATACCTACCTATAACAGACAGGACAGTGGTCTCCCTCCACAGATACCTGAATACCTACCTATAACAGGCAGGACAGTGGTCTCCCTCCACAGACACCTGAATACCTACCTATAACAGACAGGACAGTGGTCTCCCTCCACAGATACCTGAATACGTACCTATAATAGGCAGGACAGTGGTCTCCCTCCACAGATACCTGAATACGTACCTATAATAGGCAGGACAGTGGTCTCCCTCCACAGATACCTGAATACCTACCTATAACAGACAGGACAGTGGTCTCCCTCCACAGATACCTGAATACCTACCTATAACAGACAGGACAGTGGTCTCCCTCCACAGATACCTGAATACCTACCTATAACAGGCAGGACAGTGGTCTCCCTCCACAGATACCTGAATACCTACCTATAACATACAGGACAGAGGTCTCCCTCCACAGATACCTGAATACCTACCTATAACAGACAGGACAGTGGTCTCCCTCCACAGATACCTGAATACCTACCTATAACAGGCAGGACAGTGGTCTCCCTCCACAGATACCTGAATACCTACCTATAACAGGCAGGACAGTGGTCTCCCTCCACAGATACCTGAATACCTACCTATAACAGACAGGACAGTGGTCTCCCTCCACAGATACCTGAATACCTACCTATAACAGGCAGGACAGTGGTCTCCCTCCACAGATACCTGAATACCTACCTATAACAGGCAGGACAGTGGTCTCCCTCCACAGATACCTGAATACCTACCTATAACAGGCAGGACAGTGGTCTCCCTCCACAGATACCTGAATACCTAACTATAACAGACAGGACAGTGGTCTCCCTCCACAGATACCTGAATACCTACCTATAACAGGCAGGACAGTGGTCTCCCTCCACAGATACCTGAATACCTACCTATAACAGGCAGGACAGTGGTCTCCCTCCACAGATACCTGAATACCTACCTATAACAGGCAGGACAGTGGTCTCCCTCCACAGATACCTGAATACCTACCCATAACAGACAGGACAGTGGTCTCCCTCCACAGATACCTGAATACCTACCTATAACAGGCAGGACAGTGGTCTCCCTCCACAGATACCTGAATACCTACCTATAACAGACAGGACAGTGGTCTCCCTCCACAGATACCTGAATACCTACCTATAACAGGCAGGACAGTGGTCTCCCTCCACAGATACCTGAATACCTACCTATAACAGACAGGACAGTGGTCTCCCTCCACAGATACCTGAATACCTACCTATAACAGGCAGGACAGTGGTCTCCCTCCACAGATACCTGAATACCTACCTATAACAGGCAGGACAGTGGTCTCCCTCCACAGATACCTGAATACCTACCTATAACAGACAGGACAGTGGTCTCCCTCCACAGATACCTGAATACCTACCTATAACAGGCAGGACAGTGGTCTCCCTCCACAGATACCTGAATACCTATCTATAACAGGCAGGACAGTGGTCTCCCTCCACAGATACCTGAATACCTACCTATAACAGGCAGGACAGTGGTCTCCCTCCACAGATACCTGAATACCTACCTATAACAGGCAGGACAGTGGTCTCCCTCCACAGATACCTGAATACGTATCTATAACAGGCAGGACAGTGGTCTCCCTCCACAGATACCTGAATACCTACCTATAACAGGCAGGACAGTGGTCTCCCTCCACAGATACCTGAATACGTATCTATAACAGGCAGGACAGTGGTCTCCCTCCACAGATACCTGAATACCTACCTATAACAGACAGGACAGTGGTCTCCCTCCACAGATACCTGAATACGTATCTATAACAGGCAGGACAGTGGTCTCCCTCCACAGATACCTGAATACCTACCTATAACAGACAGGACAGTGGTCTCCCTCCACAGATACCTGAATACCTACCTATAACAGGCAGGACAGTGGTCTCCCTCCACAGATACCTGAATACCTATCTATAACAGGCAGGACAGTGGTCTCCCTCCACAGATAACTGAATACCTACCTATAACAGGCAGGACAGTGGTCTCCCTCCACAGATACCTGAATACCTACCTATAACAGACAGGACAGTGGTCTCCCTCCACAGATACCTGAATACCTACCTATAACAGGCAGGACAGTGGTCTCCCTCCACAGATACCTGAATACCTACCTATAACAGACAGGACAGTGGTCTCCCTCCACAGATACCTGAATACCTACCTATAACAGGCAGGACAGTGGTCTCCCTCCACAGATACCTGAATACCTACCTATAACAGGCAGGACAGTGGTCTCCCTCCACAGATACCTGAATACCTACCTATAACAGGCAGGACAGTGGTCTCCCTCCACAGATACCTGAATACCTACCTATAACAGGCAGGACAGTGGTCTCCCTCCACAGATACCTGAATACCTACCTATAACAGACAGGACAGTGGTCTCCCTCCACAGATACCTGAATACCTACCTATAACAGGCAGGACAGTGGTCTCCCTCCACAGATACCTGAATACCTACCTATAATAGGCAGGACAGTGGTCTCCCTCCACAGATACCTGAATACCTACCTATAACAGGCAGGACAGTGGTCTCCCTCCACAGATACCTGAATACCTACCTATAACAGACAGGACAGTGGTCTCCCTCCACAGATACCTGAATACCTACCTATAACAGGCAGGACAGTGGTCTCCCTCCACAGATACCTGAATACCTACCTATAACAGGCAGGACAGTGGTCTCCCTCCACAGATACCTGAATACCTACCTATAATAGGCAGGACAGTGGTCTCCCTCCACAGATACCTGAATACCTACCTATAACAGGCAGGACAGTAGTCCCCCTCCACAGATACCTGAATACCTACCTATAACAGGCAGGACAGTGGTCTCCCTCCACAGATACCTGAATACCTACCTATAACAGACAGGACAGTGGTCTCCCTCCACAGATACCTGAATACCTACCTATAACAGGCAGGACAGTGGTCTCCCTCCACAGATACCTGAATACCTACCTATAACAGACAGGACAGTGGTCTCCCTCCACAGATACCTGAATACCTATCTATAACAGGCAGGACAGTGGTCTCCCTCCACAGATACCTGAATACCTACCTATAACAGGCAGGACAGTGGTCTTAGCCTCCACAGATACCTGAATACCTACCTATAACAGGCAGGACAGTGGTCTCCCTCCACAGATACCTGAATACCTACCTATAACAGGCAGGACAGTGGTCTCCCTCCACAGATACCTGAATACCTACCTATAACAGACAGGACAGTGGTCTCCCTCCACAGATACCTGAATACCTACCTATAACAGACAGGACAGTGGTCTCCCTCCACAGATACCTGAATACCTACCTATAACAGGCAGGGCAGTGGTCTCCCTCCACAGATACCTGAATACCTACCTATAACAGGCAGGACAGTGGTCTCCCTCCACAGATACCTGAATACCTACCTATAACAGGCAGGACAGTGGTCTCCCTCCACAGATACCTGAATACCTACCTATAATAGGCAGGACAGTGGTCTCCCTCCACAGATACCTGAATACCTACCTATAACAGACAGGACAGTGGTTTCCCTCCACAGATACCTGAATACCTACCTATAACAGGCAGGACAGTGGTCTCCCTCCACAGATACCTGAATACGAATCTATAACAGGCAGGACAGTGGTCTCCCTCCACAGATACCTGAATACCTACCTATAACAGGCAGGACAGTGGTCTCCCTCCACAGATACCTGAATACGAATCTATAACAGGCAGGACAGTGGTCTCCCTCCACAGATACCTGAATACCTACCTATAACAGACAGGACAGTGGTCTCCCTCCACAGATACCTGAATACCTACCTATAACAGGCAGGACAGTGGTCTCCCTCCACAGATACCTGAATACCTACCTATAATAGGCAGGACAGTGGTCTCCCTCCACAGATACCTGAATACCTATCTATAACAGACAGGACAGTGGTCTCCCTCCACAGATACCTGAATACCTACCTATAACAGGCAGGACAGTGGTCTCCCTCCACAGATACCTGAATACCTACCTATAACAGGCAGGACAGTGGTCTCCCTCCACAGATACCTGAATACCTACCTATAACAGGCAGGACAGTGGTCTCCCTCCACAGATACCTGAATACCTACCTATAACAGGCAGGACAGTGGTCTCCCTCCACAGATACCTGAATACGTCCCTATAACAGACAGGACAGTGGTCTCCCTCCACAGATACCTGAATACCTACCTATAACAGGCAGGACAGTGGTCTCCCTCCACAGATACCTGAATACCTACCTATAACAGACAGGACAGTGGTCTCCCTCCACAGATACCTGAATACCTACCTATAACAGGCAGGACAGTGGTCTCCCTCCACAGATACCTGAATACCTACCTATAACAGGCAGGACAGTGGTCTCCCTCCACAGATACCTGAATACCTACCTATAACAGGCAGGACAGTGGTCTCCCTCCACAGATACCTGAATACCTACCTATAACAGACAGGACAGTGGTCTCCCTCCACAGATACCTGAATACCTACCTATAACAGGCAGGACAGTGGTCTCCCTCCACAGATACCTGAATACCTACCTATAACAGGCAGGACAGTGGTCTCCCTCCACAGATACCTGAATACCTACCTATAACAGGCAGGACAGTGGTCTCCCTCCACAGATACCTGAATACCTACCTATAACAGACAGGACAGTGGTCTCCCTCCACAGATACCTGAATACCTACCTATAATAGGCAGGACAGTGGTCTCCCTCCACAGATACCTGAATACCTACCTATAACAGGCAGGACAGTGGTCTCCCTCCACAGATACCTGAATACCTACCTATAACAGGCAGGACAGTGGTCTCCCTCCACAGATACCTGAATACCTACCTATAACAGGCAGGGCAGTGGTCTCCCTCCACAGATACCTGAATACCTACCTATAACAGGCAGGACAGTGGTCTCCCTCCACAGATACCTGAATACCTACCTATAATAGGCAGGACAGTGGTCTCCCTCCACAGATACCTGAATACCTACCTATAACAGGCAGGACAGTGGTCTCCCTCCACAGATACCTGAATACCTATCTATAACAGGCAGGACAGTGGTCTCCCTCCACAGATACCTGAATACCTACCTATAACAGGCAGGACAGTGGTCTCCCTCCACAGATACCTGAATACCTACCTATAACAGACAGGACAGTGGTCTCCCTCCACAGATACCTGAATACCTACCTATAACAGGCAGGACAGTGGTCTCCCTCCACAGATACCTGAATACCTACCTATAACAGGCAGGACAGTGGTCTCCCTCCACAGATACCTGAATACCTACCTATAACAGGCAGGACAGTGGTCTCCCTCCACAGATACCTGAATACCTACCTATAACAGGCAGGACAGTGGTCTCCCTCCACAGATACCTGAATACGTCCCTATAACAGGCAGGACAGTGGTCTCCCTCCACAGATACCTGAATACCTACCTATAACAGGCAGGACAGTGGTCTCCCTCCACAGATACCTGAATACGTACCTATAACAGGCAGGACAGTGGTCTCCCTCCACAGATACCTGAATACCTACCTATAACAGGCAGGACAGTGGTCTCCCTCCACAGATACCTGAATACCTACCTATAACAGACAGGACAGTGGTCTCCCTCCACAGATACCTGAATACCTACCTATAACAGACAGGACAGTGGTCTCCCTCCACAGATACCTGAATACCTACCTATAACAGGCAGGACAGTGGTCTCCCTCCACAGATACCTGAATACCTACCTATAACAGGCAGGACAGTGGTCTCCCTCCACAGATACCTGAATACCTACCTATAACAGGCATGACAGTGGTCTCCCTCCACAGATACCTGAATACGTACCTATAACAGGCAGGACAGTGGTCTCCCTCCACAGATACCTGAATACGTCCCTATAACAGACAGGACAGTGGTCTCCCTCCACAGATACCTGAATACCTACCTATAACAGGCAGGACAGTGGTCTCCCTCCACAGATACCTGAATACCTACCTATAACAGGCAGGACAGTGGTCTCCCTCCACAGATACCTGAATACGTCCCTATAACAGACAGGACAGTGGTCTCCCTCCACAGATACCTGAATACCTACCTATAACAGGCAGGACAGTGGTCTCCCTCCACAGATACCTGAATACCTACCTATAACAGGCAGGACAGTGGTCTCCCTCCACAGATACCTGAATACGTCCCTATAACAGGCAGGACAGTGGTCTCCCTCCACAGATACCTGAATACCTACCTATAACAGGCAGGACAGTGGTCTCCCTCCACAGATACCTGAATACCTACCTATATCAGGCAGGGCAGTGGTCTCCCTCCACAGATACCTGAATACCTACCTATAACAGGCAGGACAGTGGTCTCCCTCCACAGATACCTGAATACGTCCCTATAACAGGCAGGACAGTGGTCTCCCTCCACAGATACCTGAATACCTACCTATAACAGGCAGGACAGTGGTCTCCCTCCACAGATACCTGAATACCTACCTATAACAGGCAGGACAGTGGTCTCCCTCCACAGATACCTGAATACGTACCTATAACAGGCAGGACAGTGGTCTCCCTCCACAGATACCTGAATACGTCCCTATAACAGACAGGACAGTGGTCTCCCTCCACAGATACCTGAATACCTACCTATAACAGGCAGGACAGTGGTCTCCCTCCACAGATACCTGAATACGTCCCTATAACAGACAGGACAGTGGTCTCCCTCCACAGATACCTGAATACCTACCTATAACAGGCAGGACAGTGGTCTCCCTCCACAGATACCTGAATACCTACCTATAACAGGCAGGACAGTGGTCTCCCTCCACAGATACCTGAATACGTCCCTATAACAGACAGGACAGTGGTCTCCCTCCACAGATACCTGAATACCTACCTATAACAGGCAGGACAGTGGTCTCCCTCCACAGATACCTGAATACCTACCTATAACAGGCAGGACAGTGGTCTCCCTCCACAGATACCTGAATACGTCCCTATAACAGGCAGGACAGTGGTCTCCCTCCACAGATACCTGAATACCTACCTATAACAGGCAGGACAGTGGTCTCCCTCCACAGATACCTGAATACCTACCTATATCAGGCAGGGCAGTGGTCTCCCTCCACAGATACCTGAATACCTACCTATAACAGGCAGGACAGTGGTCTCCCTCCACAGATACCTGAATACGTCCCTATAACAGGCAGGACAGTGGTCTCCCTCCACAGATACCTGAATACCTACCTATAACAGGCAGGACAGTGGTCTCCCTCCACAGATACCTGAATACCTACCTATAACAGGCAGGACAGTGGTCTCCCTCCACAGATACCTGAATACCTACCTATAACAGGCAGGACAGTGGTCTCCCTCCACAGATACCTGAATACCTACCTATAACAGGCAGGGCAGTGGTCTCCCTCCACAGATACCTGAATACCTACCTATAACAGGCAGGACAGTGGTCTCCCTCCACAGATACCTGAATACCTACCTATAACAGGCAGGGCAGTGGTCTCCCTCCACAGATACCTGAATACCTACCTATAACAGGCAGGACAGTGGTCTCCCTCCACAGATACCTGAATACCTACCTATTACAGGCAGGACAGTGGTCTCCCTCCACAGATACCTGAATACCTACCTATAACAGGCAGGACAGTGGTCTCCCTCCACAGATACCTGAATACCTACCTATAACAGGCAGGGCAGTGGTCTCCCTCCACAGATACCTGAATACCTACCTATAACAGGCAGGACAGTGGTCTCCCTCCACAGATACCTGAATACCTACCTATAACAGGCAGGACAGTGGTCTCCCTCCACAGATACCTGAATACGTACCTATAACAGGCAGGACAGTGGTCTCCCTCCACAGATACCTGAATACCTACCTATAACAGGCAGGACAGTGGTCTCCCTCCACAGATACCTAAATACCTACCTATAACAGGCAGGACAGTGGTCTCCCTCCACAGATACCTGAATACCTACCTATAACAGGCAGGACAGTGGTCTCCCTCCACAGATACCTGAATACCTACCTATAACAGACAGGACAGTAGTCTCCCTCCACAGATACCTGAATACCTACCTATAATAGACAGGACAGTGGTCTCCCTCCACAGATACCTGAATACGTCCCTATAACAGGCAGGACAGTGGTCTCCCTCCACAGATACCTGAATACGTACCTATAACAGGCAGGACAGTGGTCTCCCTCCACAGATACCTGAATACCTACCTATAACAGACAGGACAGTGGTCTCCCTCCACAGATACCTGAATACGTACCTATAACAGACAGGACCGTGGTCTCCCTCCACAGATACCTGAATACGTACCTATAACAGACAGGACAGTGGTCTCCCTCCACAGATACCTGAATACCTACCTATAACAGACAGGACAGTGGTCTCCCTCCACAGATACCTGAATACCTATCTATAACAGGCAGGACAGTGGTCTCCCTCCACAGATACCTGAATACCTACCTATAACAGACAGGACAGTGGTCTCCCTCCACAGATACCTGAATACGTATCTATAACAGGCAGGACAGTGGTCTCCCTCCACAGATACCTGAATACCTACCTATAACAGGCAGGACAGTGGTCTCCCTCCACAGATACCTGAATACGTCCCTATAACAGACAGGACAGTGGTCTCCCTCCACAGATACCTGAATACGTACCTATAACAGACAGGACAGTGGTCTCCCTCCACAGATACCTGAATACCTACCTATAACAGACAGGACAGTGGTCTCCCTCCACAGATACCTGAATACCTACCTATAACAGACAGGACAGTGGTCTCCCTCCACAGATACCTGAATACCTACCTATAACAGACAGGACAGTAGTCTCCCTCCACAGATACCTGAATACCTACCTATAACAGGCAGGACAGTGGTCTCCCTCCACAGATACCTGAATACCTACCTATAACAGGCAGGGCAGTGGTCTCCCTCCACAGATACCTGAATACCTACCTATAACAGGCAGGACAGTGGTCTCCCTCCACAGATACCTGAATACCTACCTATAACAGGCAGGACAGTGGTCTCCTCCACAGATACCTGAATACCTACCTATAACAGGCAGGACAGTGGTCTCCCTCCACAGATACCTGAATACCTACCTATTACAGGCAGGACAGTGGTCTCCCTCCACAGATACCTGAATACGTACCTATAACAGACAGGACAGTGGTCTCCCTCCACAGATACCTGAATACGTCCCTATAACAGGCAGGACAGTGGTCTCCCTCCACAGATACCTGAATACCTACCTATAACAGGCAGGACAGTGGTCTCCCTCCACAGATACCTGAATACCTACCTATAACAGGCAGGACAGTGGTCTCCCTCCACAGATACCTGAATACCTACCTATAACAGGCAGGACAGTGGTCTCCCTCCACAGATACCTGAATACGTACCTATAACAGACAGGACAGTGGTCTCCCTCCACAGATACCTGAATACGTACCTATAACAGACAGGACAGTGGTCTCCCTCCACAGATACCTGAATACCTACCTATAACAGGCAGGACAGTGGTCTCCCTCCACAGATACCTGAATACCTACCTATAACAGGCAGGACAGTGGTCTCCCTCCACAGATACCTGAATACCTACCTATAACAGGCAGGACAGTGGTCTCCCTCCACAGATACCTGAATACCTACCTATAACAGGCAGGACAGTGGTCTCCCTCCACAGATACCTGAATACCTACCTATAACAGGCAGGACAGTGGTCTCCCTCCACAGATACCTGAATACCTACCTATAACAGACAGGACAGTGGTCTCCCTCCACAGATACCTGAATACATACCTATAACAGGCAGGACAGTGGTCTCCCTCCACAGATACCTGAATACCTACCTATAACAGGCAGGGCAGTGGTCTCCCTCCACAGATACCTGAATACCTACCTATAACAGACAGGACAGTGGTCTCCCTCCACAGATACCTGAATACGTCCCTATAACAGACAGGACAGTGGTCTCCCTCCACAGATACCTGAATACCTACCTATAACAGGCAGGACAGTGGTCTCCCTCCACAGATACCTGAATACCTACCTATAACAGACAGGACAGTGGTCTCCCTCCACAGATACCTGAATACCTACCTATAACAGGCAGGACAGTGGTCTCCCTCCACAGATACCTGAATACCTACCTATAATAGGCAGGACAGTGGTCTCCCTCCACAGATACCTGAATACCTACCTATAACAGGCAGGGCAGTGGTCTCCCTCCACAGATACCTGAATACCTACCTATAACAGGCAGGACAGTGGTCTCCCTCCACAGATACCTGAATACCTACCTATAACAGGCAGGACAGTGGTCTCCCTCCACAGATACCTGAATACATACCTATAACAGGCAGGACAGTGGTCTCCCTCCACAGATACCTGAATACCTACCTATAACAGGCAGGACAGTGGTCTCCCTCCACAGATACCTGAATACGTCCCTATAACAGGCAGGGCAGTGGTCTCCCTCCACAGATACCTGAATACCTACCTATAACAGACAGGACAGTAGTCTCCCTCCACAGATACCTGAATACCTACCTATAACAGACAGGACAGTGGTCTTCCTCCACAGATACCTGAATACCTACCTATAACAGGCAGGACAGTGGTCTCCCTCCACAGATACCTGAATACCTACCTATAACAGGCAGGACAGTGGTCTCCCTCCACAGATACCTGAATACCTACCTATAACAGACAGGACAGTGGTCTCCCTCCACAGATACCTGAATACCTACCTATAACAGGCAGGACAGTGGTCTCCCTCCACAGATACCTGAATACCTACCTATAACAGGCAGGACAGTGGTCTCCCTCCACAGATACCTGAATACCTACCTATAATAGGCAGGACAGTGGTCTCCCTCCACAGATACCTGAATACCTACCTATAACAGGCAGGGCAGTGGTCTCCCTCCACAGATACCTGAATACCTACCTATAACAGGCAGGACAGTGGTCTCCCTCCACAGATACCTGAATACCTACCTATAACAGGCAGGACAGTGGTCTCCCTCCACAGATACCTGAATACCTACCTATAACAGGCAGGACAGTGGTCTCCCTCCACAGATACCTGAATACCTACCTATAACAGGCAGGACAGTGGTCTCCCTCCACAGATACCTGAATACGTCCCTATAACAGGCAGGGCAGTGGTCTCCCTCCACAGATACCTGAATACCTACCTATAACAGACAGGACAGTAGTCTCCCTCCACAGATACCTGAATACCTACCTATAACAGACAGGACAGTGGTCTCCCTCCACAGATACCTGAATACCTACCTATAACAGGCAGGACAGTGGTCTCCCTCCACAGATACCTGAATACCTACCTATAACAGGCAGGACAGTGGTCTCCCTCCACAGATACCTGAATACCTACCTATAACAGACAGGACAGTGGTCTCCCTCCACAGATACCTGAATACCTACCTATAACAGGCAGGACAGTGGTCTCCCTCCACAGATACCTGAATACCTACCTATAACAGGCAGGACAGTGGTCTCCCTCCACAGATACCTGAATACCTACCTATAACAGGCAGGACAGTGGTCTCCCTCCACAGATACCTGAATACGTACCTATAACAGACAGGACAGTGGTCTCCCTCCACAGATACCTGAATACCTACCTATAACAGGCAGGACAGTGGTCTCCCTCCACAGATACCTGAATACCTACCTATAACAGACAGGACAGTGGTCTCCCTCCACAGATACCTGAATACCTACCTATAACAGGCAGGACAGTGGTCTCCCTCCACAGATACCTGAATACCTACCTATAATAGACAGGACAGTGGTCTCCCTCCACAGATACCTGAATACCTACTTATAACAGGCAGGACAGTGGTCTCCCTCCACAGATACCTGAATACCTACCTATAACAGACAGGACAGTGGTCTCCCTCCACAGATACCTGAATACCTACCTATAACAGGCAGGACAGTGGTCTCCCTCCACAGATACCTGAATACCTACCTATAACAGGCAGGACAGTGGTCTCCCTCCACAGATACCTGAATACCTACCTATAATAGACAGGACAGTGGTCTCCCTCCACAGATACCTGAATACCTACTTATAACAGGCAGGACAGTGGTCTCCCTCCACAGATACCTGAATACCTACCTATAACAGACAGGACAGTGGTCTCCCTCCACAGATACCTGAATACCTACCTATAACAGGCAGGACAGTGGTCTCCCTCCACAGATACCTGAATACCTACCTATAACAGGCAGGACAGTGGTCTTAGCCTCCAGTGCTACCTGCATACGTCCCACTCTGATATGAGCTATGAGAGAGGTCAGCCCAGCATGGACCAGCACCACCTAGAGACAACACACACACACACACACACACACACACACACACACACACACACACACACACACACACACACACACACACACACACACACACACACACACACACACACACACACACACACACACACACACAGGTCAGATGTTTACACACATCTGGTCAACTGTTGGTGTTTGTGTGTGTTTAACTATACTTGAAGACCAGAAGTCTAAAGTTTTGACCAACTGGGGACATTTTGTTGGTCCTCACAAGGTCAAATTCTATTTCTAGACGGTTTAGGATTAGAATGAGGTTTTGGAGCAGGTTTTTAGATTTGGGGTTGTTAGGATTTTGAATGGGACTGAATTTTGTGTCCCCACAAGGTTAGTTGTACTGTAAATGTGTGTGTGTGTGTGTGTGTGTGTGTGTGTGTGTGTGTGTGTGTGTGTGTGTGTGTGTGTGTGTGTGTGTGTGTGTGTGTGTGTGTGTGTGTGTGTGTGTGTGTGTGTGTGTGTGTGTGTGTGTGTGTGTGTGTGTGTGTGTGTGTGTGTGTGGTTGTATTGTGGTCCTACCTTAGCGGTCCAGTTGGTTTGAGTCATCTTGCCAGCGGTAGATAGAGTGTGTGTGAAGATTCGACCGTCGTCCGGGATCCACGGTCCACAGATCCTCTCTGTAGTCTGCAGAGAGAGCTTTATTACTAACAGGCATTCTGTTACTTCTGTTTACAATGTTACTGCTTTACTTTCCATGGCAATAGAATAAATCGAATTGAAACAGACAGACAGACAGACAGACAGACAGACAGACAGACAGACAGACAGACAGACAGACAGACAGACAGACAGACAGACAGACAGACAGACAGACAGACAGACAGACAGACAGACAGAGAAAAGTGCTAAATGTGTTTCATTATGTGCTCGTTCATTCGTGTGTGTGTGTGTGTGTGTGTGTGTGTGTGTGTGTGTGTGTGTGTGTGTGTGTGTGTGTGTGTGTGTGTGTGTGTGTGTGTGTGTGTGTGTGTGTGTGTGTGTGTGTGTGTGTGTGTAAGCGTGTGTGTGTGTGTGTGTGTACCATGAATCCCAGGGGACAGGAGTGTATATTAGCATGGTGAATACAGCAGTTGTCTCCGTTACAATCCTTCCAGTTGGCAGGACAGTCGTGGCTCTCACAGAACGCCCTGGCTGCTGTCGCCGAGCTGACTGAACTGAGAGAGGACACAGATAGTTGGTGTGTGTGTGTGTCTGTCCGTGTGTGTGTGTGGCGGACCTACCTATGTGGGAAGATGTCGTGGTCCATAGCCCACTGGTAGAAGCTGTCCTGAGCCGTAACAGAGTAGGTCACACTAAATACATCTCCACTGATCACCTCTTCTGGGGGGCGTACCACCCACGCCATCTCTAACCCTACACACACACACACACACACACACACACACACACACACACACACACACACACACACACACACACACACACACACACACACACACACACACACACACACACACACACACACACACACACACACACCCACACACACACACACACACGGACAGACAGACACACACACACACACACGGACAGACAGATGCACAAATGCAGGTCAGACACACAGGGAGAGATGGAAAAGAGATGAAGATGTAGAGAGAGATGAAGACAGAGAGATGAAGATAGAGAGAGAGAGATGAAGATAGAGAGAGAAGAGGTAGAGAGATGAAGACAGAGAGATGAAGGTAGAGAGAGAAGAAGGTAGAGAGAGAGATGAAGATAGAGAGAGAGAAATACAGAAGAAATATGAAGGTTGAGAGGGAAATGAAGACAGAGAGAGAGAGATGAAGACAGAGAGAGAGAAGAAGATAGAGAGAGAGAGACAAGGTAGAGAGGGAAATGAAGACAGAGAGAGAGAGATGAAGACAGAGAGAGAAGAAGATAGAGAGACAGACAAGGTAGAGAGGGAAATGAAGACACAGAGAGAGAGATGAAGGTAGAGAGAGAGATGAAGGTAGAGAGAGAGAAGAAGGTGGAGAGAGAGAGATGAAAATATAGAGAGAGAAGAGGTAGAGAGATGAAAACAGAGAGAGAGAGATGAAGGTAGAGAGAGAGAAGAAGGTGGAGAGAGAGATGAAGGTTGAGAGAGAGAAGAAGGTGGAGAGAGAGAAGGTAGAGAGAGAGAAGAAGGTAGAGAGAGAGATGAAGGTAGAGAGAGAGAAGAAGGTAGAGAGAGAGATGAAGGTAGAGAGAGAGAAGAAGGTAGAGAGAGAGATGAAGATAGAGAGAGAGAGATGAAGATAGAGAGAGAGAGATGAAAATAGAGAGAGAGAGATGCATAATATACATATTATGAAAATATCAGTAGCCAATAAACAATCACTATAATGGATCCCAAACCCAGACCTCCGCAGTCGATGATGTTCTGTTCAAACACACGCACACACACACACATATATCAAACACACACACACATACACACTCAGACCCACCTCCATAGTCGATCATGTTCTGTTCAATCACACACAAACTCGCACGCACAGACACACACACGCACACACACACGCACGCACACACACACACACCACACACACACCACACACACACCACACACCACACACCACACACACACCACACACCACACACCACACACACACACACACACACACACACACACACACACACACACACACACACACACACACACCACACTCAGACCCACCTCCGCAGTCGATCATGTTCTGTTCATCAGGTTTCTCCAGAGGCCAGCAGTCATACTCGCTGTTATCCAGGTCATGCCAACAGGCTACTGAACTCACTAACAGACACTAAATAAACCAAAGTTGACCTGAAGTAAGTCTATTTTCAATGAGTTCAGAGAACATTTCCCATTTCTTAACATTTTGTTTGATTAGAATCAATGCTACTGAACTCAGAAACACCAACTAAGTAAAGAGAAAAATTCTGAAATTATTCTGACCACAGTACGTTTTTTACCTGAAATAAATCTATTTTAAAATAGTTTAGTAATCATTAGCCTAATTCAATTGGACATTTCTTTACAAAGTGTCTTTACCAGAAATAATGAAGTATCTTTACCAGAAATATCTGTCCACAAGTTCGCTTATAATTCATGTTTCTCCGTTATTCAACGATAAGCATCGAGAAGCCTCTTCTCTCGGTGTGTCTCTGTTCCTTGTCTGGTTATTGCAGACCCTCAAATGAACGAGGTGTTGAGGGGAGGGGAGAGGAGGAGGAGGAGGAGGAGGAAGAGAGGAGAGGATGAGAGGAGATGAGAGGAGGAGATGAGAGGTGGAGGGAGAGGAAAAGGAGGATAGGGAGATGAGAGGAGGAGATGAGAGGAGGAGAGGAGAAGAGGAGAGTACATTACAGGTCTAGGCTACTAGAACGACCTTATCGCGATTAATTCTGAATGAGGTCACTGAAATACAAATCCATTTAAAATGACTTTATTTTAATAAACTGCTTTAAATTATTCAAGTTTTCAATCTCTTGTAAGCTATTTTCTAGTGAGGCTAAAATACATTTATTCTACTCAGACAATATGCTGGCAATGACATTTCTGTTCAGTTTTTGGAAGAACCTCCAACTTGTTCTCTAATTGTGAATCTATTTCATCGATGTCATCAATTGTAGACGTTTAGCTCCACCGTGTGGCGAACCTTGGTATCACCTCACCAGTTTCTCACGTGCGTGTCTCCTTTGTCCTCAGAGTCGAAGAAAAGGCCACACACCACACTGCACGATGGATGGACAGAGAAGAATACATCGCTTTCTAGCTGACTGAACAAAAACATAAACGCAACATGCAACAATTTCAAGATGTTACTGATTTACAGTTCAAATAAGGAAAATCAAATGAATTTAAATAAATAAATTAGGCCCTAAATCTATGGATTTCACATGACTGGACAGGGGCAAACTCCTGGGAGGGCATAGGCCCGACCTGATCCCATGCACTCGACACCTCGTTCATTTGAGGGTCTGCAATAACCAGACAAGGAGCAGAAAACTGTACATTTTAGAGTGGCCTTTTATTGTCCCCAGCACAAGGTGCACCTGCGTAATGATCTTGATGTTTAATCAGCTTCTTGATATGCCACACCTGTCAGGTGGATGGATTATCTTGGCAAAGGAGAAAGGCTCACTAACAGGGATGTAAACAAACAAGAAAGAAATAAGCTTTTTGTGCGTTTGGAACATTTTCTGGGATCTTTTAATTTCAGCTCATGAAAACATGGGACCAACACTTTTACATGCTCCCTTTATATTTATGTTCAGTGTGTGTGGCATTTGTCTTGTTGGAGAGTAGGGACCGTGGTGTAACTAGCTCGGCCCTGTTGCTCCTGTCCAGTTGGCTATGTGGCCCATAGACACAGATCTTGGATCAGCTGATGTGTATGCCACCAACAAAAATGTACTTGAGCTGGACGTCCGTAGACCCCTGTGTGTGTGTTTCAACCTCTGCAGTAGCTAGCTAGATAATACGTCTATCTTGAGAAATGCAGCTTGGCCTTACATCCTCTGTGTGTGTGTTTCAACCTTTCAAACGTCGACCTCTGCAGTAGCTAGCTAGATAATACGTCTATCTTGCAATATGCAGCTTGGCCTTACATCCTCTGTGTGTGTGTTTCAACCTTTCAAACGTCGACCTCTGCAGTAGCTAGCTAGATAATATATATAAACGACGACCTCTGCAGTAGCTAGCTAAATAATATATATAAATGACGACCTCTGCAGTAGCTAGCTAGATAATACGTCTATCTTGCTATATGCAGCTTGGCCTTACATCCTCTGTTAAATAACTACACAACCTTCCCTCTACTGTACAGATCTAGACTGTCTCCATATGAACGCTTGGTAAACCGTGTGTGAGAGAGAGACGGGGAGGTATTTTGTCAACGAGATAAAGAGTGCATGGGAATAGGTCGTGTGTCTGGCTTCTGGCGACGCTATCCCAACCCTTTCAGATGAGACACACTCCAACTAGCTATTGAAAATGCTTAGCATTGATGATAAGAAACAATACATCACCACATTGTCTTCTCTTAACCACCTGGTGTCTCGTTGCTGCACTGAGAGGGTCTTCCCTAACCTGCTACCACGCTGGACTGAGAGGGTCTTCCCAGACTAACCTGCTACCACGCTGGACTGAGAGGGTCTTCCCTAACCTGCTACCACGCTGGTCTGAGAGGGTCTTCCCAGACTAACCTGCTACCACGCTGGACTGAGAGGGTCTTCCCAGACTAACCTGCTACCACGCTGGTCTGAGAGGGTCTTCCCTAACCTGCTACCACGCTGGTCTGAGAGGGTCTTCCCAGACTAACCTGCTACCACGCTGGACTGAAAGGGTCTTCCCAGACTAACCTGCTACCACGCTGGACTGAGAGGGTCTTCCCAGACTAACCTGCTACCACGCTGGACTGAGAGGGTCTTCCCTAACCTGCTACCACGCTGGTCTGAGAGGGTCTTCCCAGACTAACCTGCTACCACGCTGGACTGAGAGGGTCTTCCCAGACTAACCTGCTACCACGCTGGACTGAGAGGGTCTTCCCTAACCTGCTACCACACTGGACTGAGAGGGTCTTCCCTAACCTGCTACCACGCTGGACTGAGAGGGTCTTCCCAGACTAACCTGCTACCACGCTGGACTGAGAGGGTCTTCCCAGACTAACCTGCTACCACACTGGACTGAGAGGGTCTTCCCAGACTAACCTGCTACCACGCTGGACTGAGAGGGTCTTCCCAGACTAACCTGCTACCACGCTGGTCTGAGAGGGTCTTCCCAGACTAACCTGCTACCACACTGGACTGAGAGGGTCTTCCCTAACCTGCTACCACGCTGGTCTGAGAGGGTCTTCCCAGACTAACCTGCTACCACGCTGCACTGAGAGGGTCTTCCCTAACCTGCTACCACGCTGGTCTGAGAGGATCTTCCCAGACTAACCTGCTACCACGCTGGACTGAGAGGGTCTTCCCTAACCTGCTACCACGCTGGTCTGAGAGGATCTTCCCAGACTAACCTGCTACCACGCTGGACTGATAGGGTCTTCCCAGACTAACCTGCTACCACACTGGACTGAGAGGGTCTTCCCAGACTAACCTGCTACCACACTGGACTGAGAGGGTCTTCCCAGACTAACCTGCTACCACACTGGACTGAGAGGGTCTTCCCAGACTAACCTGCTACCACACTGGACTGAGAGGGTCTTCCCAGACTAACCTGCTACCACGCTGGACTGAGAGGGTCTTCCCAGACTAATCTGCTACCACGCTGGACTGAGAGGGTCTTCCCAGACTAACCTGCTACGACGCTGCTACCACGCTGGACTGAGAGGGTCTTCCCAGACTAACCTGCTACCACACTGGACTGAGAGGGTCTTCCCAGACTAACCTGCTACCACACTGGACTGAGAGGGTCTTCCCTAACCTGCTACCACGCTGGACTGAGAGGGTCTTCCCAGACTAACCTGCTACCTCGCTGGACTGAGAGGGTCTTCCCAGACTAACCTGCTACCACGCTGGACTGAAAGGGTCTTCCCAGACTAACCTGCTACCACGCTGGACTGAGAGGGTCTTCCCTAACCTGCTACCACGCTGGACTGAGAGGGTCTTCCCTAACCTGCTACCACGCTGGACTGAGAGGGTCTTCCCTAACCTGCTACCACACTGGACTGAGAGGGTCTTCCCTAACCTGATACCACGCTGGACTGAGAGGGTCTTCCCTAACCTGCTACCACGCTGGACTGAGAGGGTCTTCCCTAACCTGATACCACGCTGGACTGAGAGGGTCTTCCCTAACCTGCTACCACGCTGGACTGAGAGGGTCTTCCCTAACCTGATACCACGCTGGACTGAGAGGGTCTTCCCTAACCTGCTACCACGCTGGACTGAGAGGGTCTTCCCTACCCTGCTACCACGCTGGACTGAGAGGGTCTTCCCAGACTAACCTGATACCACACTGGACTGAGAGGGTCTTGGTCTTAGCTCTATGGGTCCTGGTTAAAACTAGTGAATTGGGTGCTATCAGGGACACATCCTCTGTCTGTATAGAGTAATGCTGCTGGTAATAAACAGACTATGAACTGTTCCTGCAGGAAGTGTTTCTCCTGTTTATATAATTTCAGACTGAGCTGTGATTGCTGGAGAATCGTACAGTATCTTCACACTGTTCGGTAACCAGTTTCCAGAGGCTGCAGTTTTCACAGATGACCACCGGGAGGCAGCAGAGTGCCAGTTATGGTGCAGGACAACAGAAAGGAAGATATAGGAACTCCTAATAAAGTGTTCTTAAAATAGACTGTTCCTATAACATGTTGTATACATTTATTATACTTTGTTTTCATGGAAAAAGTGTCAGATAAACATAATCTGATAAACATCATCAGGTAAACACCATCAGGTAAACATCACCAGGTAAACATCACCAGGTAAACATCACCAGGTAATCATCACCAGGTAAACATCACCAGGTAAACATCAGGTAAACACCATCAGGTAAACATCACCAGGTAAACATCACCAGGTAATCATCACCAGGTAATCGTCACCAGGTAAACATCACCAGGTAAACATCAGGTAAACACCATCAGGTAAACATCACCAGGTAAACATCACCAGGTAAACATCACCAGGTAATCATCACCAGGTAATCGTCACCAGGTAAACATCACCAGGTAAACATCAGGTAAACACCATCAGGTAAACATCACCAGGTAAACATCACCAGGTAAACATCACCAGGTAAACATCACCAGGTAAACATCACCAGGTAAACATCATCAGGTAAACACCATCAGGTAAACATCACCAGGTAAACATCACCAGGTAAACATCACCAGGTAAACACCATCAGGTAAACACCATCAGGTAAACATCATCAGGTAAACATCACCAGGTAAACATCACCAGGTAAACATCACCAGGTAAACATCAGGTAAACACCATCAGGTAAACATCACCAGGTAAACATCATCAGGTAAACATCACCAGGTAAACATCACCAGGTAAACACCATCAGGTAAACATCATCAGGTAAACATCACCAGGTAAACATCATCAGGTAAACATCACCAGGTAAACATCATCAGGTAAACATCACCAGGTAAACACCATCAGGTAAACATCATCAGGTAAACATCACCAGGTAAACATCACCAGGTAAACATCATCAGGTAAACATCATCAGGTAAACATCACCAGGTAAACATCACCAGGTAAACATCATCAGGTAAACATCACCAGGTAAACATCATCAGGTAAACACCATCAGGTAAACATCATCAGGTAAACATCACCAGGTAAACATCATTAGGTAAACATCATCAGGTAAACATCACCAGGTAAACATCATCAGGTAAACATCACCAGGTAAACATCATCAGGTAAACATCACCAGGTAAACATCACCAGGTAAACATCACCAGGTAAACATCACCAGGTAAACATCACCAGGTAAACATCCCAGGTAAACATCACCAGGTAAACATCACCAGGTAAACATCATCAGGTAAACACCATCAGGTAAACATCACCAGGTAAACACCATCAGGTAAACATCATCAGGTAAACATAATCAGGTAAACACCATCAGGTAAACATCAGGTAAACACCATCAGGTAAACAACATCAGGTAAACATCACCAGGTAAACATCACCAGGTAAACACCATCAGGTAAACATCATCAGGTAAACATCATCAGGTAAACACCATCAGGTAAACATCATCAGGTAAACATCACCAGGTAAACATCATCAGGTAAACAACATCAGGTAAGCACCATCAGATAAACATCACCAGGTAAACACCATCAGGTAAACAACATCAGGTAAACACCATCAGGTAAACACCATCAGGTAAACACCATCAGGTACAGATTCAGGTCTGGATCCCAGAAGACACCCTAGGTCAGAGAGGGAGATTCAGGAGTGGGAATTACAGATAGATAAACCAACAGTGATTGTGGGTGATTTTAATGTAACACGCATTCCAGATGTTTTGGATTCTTATGTACACGTGGATAGCTTCCCTGGGGCCACCTTCTGTCATATTAACAATGTTTTCAAGAAGCTCCAACCAAACCCAATGACAGAGAAGGTAGTGTCGGACTGTAGGACTCAACAATCGTTTTGGGAGGCAAGCGCCGACTACATCTTGGAAGCAGTTACAGCAACTGTTGAGGACTAGTTAAGGAGGTCTTCCCCACAATGCAATAGTCTATGTACCACGTATACATTATTCAGATAGACTATTTCTAGATACACAGGTCCAAACACACCAAGACAGTCGTGAAGAGGGCACGACAAAGCCTATTCCCCCTTAGGAAACGAAAAAGATTTGGTATGGGTCCTCAGATCCTCAAAAGGTTCTACAGCTGCACCATTGAGAGCATCCTGACTGGGTGCATCACTGCCTGTTACGGCAATTGCTCGGCCTCCGACCGCAAGGCACTACAGAGGGTAGTGCGTGCGGCCCAGTACATCACCGGGGCTAAGCTGCCTGCCATCCAGGACCTCTATACCAGGCGGTGTCAAAAGAAGGCCCTACAAATTGTCAAAGAACCCAGCCACCCCAGTCATAGACTGTTCTCTCTACTACTACCGCATGGCAAGCGGTACCGGAGTACCAAGTCTAGGACAAAAAGGCTTCTCAACAGTTTTTACCCCCAAGCCATAAGACTCCTGAACAGGTAATCAAATGGCTACCCGGACTATTTGCATTGTGTGCCCCCAACCCCTCTTTTACGCTACTGCTACTCTCCGTTCATCATATATGCATAGTCACTTTAACCATATCTACATGTACATACTACCTCAATCAGCCCGACTAACCGGTGTCTGTATGTAGCCTCGCTACTGTATATAGCCTCTCTACTGTATATAGCCTCGCTACTGTATATAGCCTCTCTACTGTATATAGCCTTGCTACTCTCTGTTCATCATATATGCATAGTCACTTTAACGATACCTACATGTACATACTACCTCAATCAGCCTGACTAACCGGTGCCTGTATATAGCCTCGCTACTGTTATAGCCTGTCTACTGCTACTCTCTGTTCATCATATATGCATAGTCACTTTAACGATACCTACATGTACATACTACCTCAAATCAACCCGACTAACCGGTGCCTGTATGTAGCCTTGCTACTGTATATAGCCTCTCTACTGTATATAGCCTCTCTACTGTATATAGCCTCTCTACTGTATATAGCCTCTCTACTGTATATAGCCTCTCTACTGTATATAGCCTCTCTACTGTATATAGCCTCGCTACTCTTATTTTTCATTGTCTTTTTACTGTTGTTTTATTTATTTTCTTACCTATTGTTCACCTAATACCTTTTTTGCACTGTTGGTTAGAGCCTTTAAGTAAGCATTTCACTGTAAGGTCTACTACACCTGTTGTATTCAGCATTTCACTGTAAGGTCTACTACACCTGTTGTATTCAGCATTTCACTGTAAGGTCTACTACACCTGTTGTATTCAGCATTTCACTGTGAGGTCTACTACACCTGTTGTATTCAGCATTTCACTGTAAGGTCTACTACACCTGTTGTATTCAGCATTTCACTGTAAGGTCTACTACACCTGTTGTATTCAGGGCACGTGACAAATAAACTTTGATTTGATTTGATTTTTCATTCAAAAGGAGGGAGAAACCAAACAATTGGCAACTAAAGTTTTCTTTAAGGAAACAGATAGGCCTGGCCTCCTTCCAGTGGCTACTCATCGTGTTTTGAGCCCCACAGATATATTTTCTTGGGGGGCGGCTTGCCTTTTTTGCATGTTATTTTGGCAATAATACGTGTCACATATCAGTTTGCAAATAATGTAAAAATATATATAATTGAGTTAATAAAGCTGCATATAAACATGGTCTCTTTTTTGTTTTCTTGAGTAAGGTAGATGTTTCAGCCTCGCTCAGTGCTTCCTGTGGTGGTGGGGCAAGCCAGCAGAAAATACGGAGTGTTGCGCCGTGATTGGCTCAGTGTTGTGTCACTCATGGGGACACTACGTCACCTCCAAAGTCTAAGGGAGACATCGGAAATTCAAGCCCCTTGGGTGCTGCCATTACCTTAGAAGTACCCCTCCAAGAAGGCTCAAGGTCATTGGCCACAGATAAAATTACGTCAAATCACGTTATATCTACCGTAGCTTTGATTGGACTGATCATGTCAACATCATACTTTGAAATCTTAGCTAGCAGTCATCATCATGAATCAAGTCAACAATCTACTGACATATGAAGAGAAATAATGAAGAGAAATTATAGATAAAATGTATTGGTGGTCATCGGCCAAAGGACATCAACAAGTTGGAAATCGCAAATTCAACAGTGAGTGGTTTGGAAGGAATCAGTGACAGTGGCTAACTACAAGCATTGCAAAGCAATCACTAGCCTGCTATTCAGTGGAGTGGCTGTGTGGTCCCACATCTGGGATTAAGGGTCTCTTTTCCAAGTTTAAAATGATAAACATTCAACATTGGCCATGATGTCAATGAAGCATGATTTATGCCGCGCTCAAAACAACTGTTAACTCAGAACTGCGAAAACGTGACTTTAGTGAGTTCAAGACAACTGGGAAGTCGGGAATAAACGAGCTCTGACTGGGAAAGTACGTTTTGAACGGTCATTCCAACTCGAATTTGTAAATCCAGCCTCTTCCTAGAGCTACGAACTTTGAAGATCGATGACGTCATCATGATTCAACCTTGTTTTTCTCAGAGTTCGCAGTTGTTTTGAAAGCACCACAAATGAAGAGAACGCCACGGTGTAAGGGCTTTCGTCGGTAGAAGGAGAGGAGGACCAAAGCGCAGCGTGGTATGTATCCATATTTATTAGAATACTTCTTCAAGACGAACAAAACAATAAACAGACGAAAACCAACGAAGCTACAATCCTGAACTAGAGAACATAGAAAACATGAACGCACAAACAGGAACAATCACCCACAAACAAACAGTGAAAACAGGCTACCTTAATATGGTTCCCAATCAGAGACAATGACAAACACCTGCCTCTGATTGAGAACCATATTAGGCCAAACAACAAACCCAACATAGAAACACAAAACATAGAATGCCCACCCAGCTCACGTCCTGACCAACTAAACAAAGACTAAACAAAGGAAATAAGGTCAGGAACGTGACACACGGAGGACCGCCATGCCACCTTCCTGTTCAAGTGAGCACAGCACAACAAGGTGCGTCCAAAAAATGTACTGTCTGCTGCTGCATAAATGATGTAATATGCCAGGGAGATATGTAGCTAAGAAAGTAATACTAAGTGTAATACTAACACTAATTCCCCTGTGCAATTGCAACTGGGTCCTGGACTTTCTGACAGGCCGCCCCCAGGTGGTGAAGGTAGGAAACAACACCTCCACTTCGCTGATCCTCAACACTGGGGCCCCACAAGGGTGCGTTCTCAGCCCTCTCCTGTACTTCCTGTTCACCCACGACTGCGTGGCCATGCACGCCTCCAACTCAATTATCAAGTTTGCAGATGACACAACAGTAATGGGCTTGATTACCAACAACGACGAGACAGCCTAGAGGGAGGAGGTGAGGGCACCTGTCACTCAACGCCAACAAAACAAAGGAGATGATTGTGGACTTCAGGAAACAGCAGAGGGAGCACCCCCCCCACATCCACATTGATGGGACAGTAGTGGAGAAGGTGGAAAGTTTTAAGTTCCTCGGCGTACACATCACGGACAAACTGAAATGGTCTAACCACACAGACAGCGTGGTGAAGAAGGCACAACAGCGCCACTTCAACCTCATGAGGCTGAAGAAATTTGGCTTGTCACCTAAAACCCTCACAAACTTTTACAGATGCGCAATGGAGAGCATCCTGTCAGGCTGTATCACCGCTTGGTACGGCAACTGCACCGCCCTCAACCACAAGGCTGTCCAGAGGGTGGGGCGGTCTGCACGACGCATCACTGGGGGAAAACTACCTGCCCTCCAGGACACCTACAGCACCCGATGTCATAGGAAGGCCAAAAAATATCCTCAAGGACAACAACCACCAGAGATAATGCTTGTTCACCCCGCTATCATCCAGAAGGCGAGGTCAGTACAGGTGCATCAAAGCAGGGGCAGAGAGACTGAAAAACAGCTTCTATCTCAAGGCCATCAGACTGTTAAACAGCCATCACTAACACAGAGAGGCTGCTGCCTACCTACAGACTCAAATCATTAGCCACTTTAATAAATGGATCACTAGTCACTTTAATAATGTTGACATATCCTACATTACTCATCTCACATGTATATACTGTATTTTATACCATATATTGCATCTGCCGCTCGGTCGTCGTTATTAGGTAGTTGTTGTGGAATTGTTAGATTACTTGTTAGATATTACTGCACTGTCAGAACTAGAAGCACAAGCATTTCGCTACACTCGCAATAACATCTGCTAACCATGTGGATGTGACAAATACAATTTGATTTGATTTGAAAATAAACCACATCCATGTTCTCCTTTTGGTAGGTATTTTCATTATTAAACATTCAATGAACCACACGGAAGGAAAAGCACTGTGCATTCAGTACCACAGACAGCACTCTTGTTAACGGGCACAAAAACACAAGAAAGAGAGAGAGCTCAGAACTAGTATCACTTCGCTACATTCGCATTAACATCTGCTAACCATGTGTTTGTGACCAATAACATTTGATTTGATTTGATTTTGATGTTGTGTAGTAAGCTGTTAGTAGCCCATGTGCCTCACCCTAATAATTTGGTATCTTTCCCCCCTCATAATTTAGCCTACTGTTCTGATTTGGTGGTCCACATGTAGCCTATAACCTGTTTTAGAGAAATGTCATCATCATATATTGTAAGAGCTTTCATTGTCTGTTTATATGCCCCCTTTTTATATCCCACGGTTCTGACTTGGTGTTCAGGGAGAACACTGTCAGAACGGCCCATGTTCTGAATTCTGTCGCTGTAAATATCAAAAGTGCTGAACAAATATGAACAAATATTTATATTGACTACGTCGCTCATTAATGTCTTTGTCAAAATTATTAATATCCTCTTATGCGCTCATCGTTCCCTTATGCCATAGTTTGAACATTTTAGTTGTCAGCAGAAACCACATTTGTTTCAGCAAGTCAGCCATTTCAGCAGTTTTTTTAAAAGGCAGTAAATGAGGCTGAATTAACTGTTTCGCTGCCAGACAAGGCTCCACTGATAGCCTGGTGTAGCAGTGGTAAGGTGTTGGGATTGCTGTAGGCCCTAACAGTTTGTGGGCACCGTCTGTCACCGTTATAGTGCAATTAATGGATTGTTTAGTGTTGTGTTGTGGCTTTGCTGGCATGCATCCAACTTTTTTTGTTTTTTGCCCCACCAAGGTTTACATGCTAAAATCACCACTGCCTCCTTCACAAATCCAGTTTCCAAAACACACATATAGGAGGTTGATCAAATCACAACATAAGTTTCCACAGAATCTTTAGTTTCCCTGGAGATATGCACAAGACTCCTCTTCTCAGCCTTAAGGGGGGCTACTTTAGGTGGTTCCTGAGAGAGGTTAAGGCTGAGGTCAATCAGACCTTCTAGACCCATGAAGCATATAGGATAGAGAAGGATAACCGCCTGTCACAGGTATGACCAAGATGCAGACAATCGTTTATTTCTAAAACAGGGTCAGGCAAACGACAGGTCAAAGGCAGGCATGGGTCAATAATCCAGAGAGGGTGCAAAGGGTCCAGAACGGCAGTCAGGCTCAGGGTCAGGGGTAAAAAAATTCAGTGAAGTGGGGGAAGGTACAGAACGGCAGGCAGGCTCAGGGTCAGGGCAGAGGTCAATAATCCAGTGAAGTGGGGGAAGGTACAGAACGTTAGGCAGCCTCAGGGTCAGGGCAGGCAGAACGGTCAAAACCGGGAAGGACTAGAAAACAGGAGCAAGAAACAGGCAGGAGTAGGGGAACAAACGCGGGCACCTTTCACGAACAAAAACGAACTAGCAACAGACAAACAGAGAACACAGGTATAAATACACAGGGGATAATGGGAAAGATGGGCGACACCTGGAGGGGGGTGGAGACGAGCACAAAGACAGGTGAAACAGATCAGGGTGTGACAGACCCATGGAGTACATCAGGTAGATAACCGCCCTGTGGTTCCATTTGTGGGGACTTATTTATTTATTCTCAGGCCTTGGTGGGGTTTAACACTGAACTGAAATCTCAACAGGCCCAGAATGATCGTGGGGCTTTGATTCAGGGTAATCTCAGCCTATAGGAGGAATAAAAGCCTGAAGGTCAATTCAAGCCTGACCAAGCAGAATAAACACTTTACCGAAATACAGTTTCTGTCCAATAGGCAATCGGGCTTGAGGGCCTCAATCAGGCATAAAGTCCAATTGGATACTATAAATGTGGTTTATGTGATTGAGTCATAAACTCTATATTGTAGAGACACAAATGGCACTAGAATGCAGACCACATTCAGAAGGTTGATAGAGCCCAAGGTTGTGTAGGTTACTTTATAAATGTAATCCGTTACAGTTAATAGTTACCTGTCCAAAATTGTAATCAGTAACGTAATTTTTTGGATTACCCAAACTGAGTAACGTAATCTGATTACATTAAGTTACTTTTAGATTACTGTCCCTTTAAGAGGCATTAGAAGAAGATAAAAATGTATGTTACCAATTGAACGACATCTAATTGCAGGATAAATCAATCACAGTCATTCCAATAAATGTTACACCCTTTGATCTTCAAGAATAGGACTTGGAAATATAGAAGTATAGATTAGCCAAATTGTTTTACCTGAGCATGACCTCCAAAACTAAAGACTTATCCAGCCCTACTCTGTTGTTTATGATTGTGTTGTCATTGAGGACAGATTGGGCTCATTGATTCCAGTTGAAAAATAAATGCTGTGCTCATAGAATGGCTTTGAGCACTACTGAAAAGGACTATTTACATATGCCATATGCTGCATTACTACAGGCCTATTGTTGACCTTTTAGTTGGTGGCACTTTGATATCTTGATAATATGCAGCTGTTTAAAGGGCAAATCCACAGATGAAACAATAACAAAATGGCACGCCCCGCCTCTGTTTTGGTAAAAAGCTGAGGGATGGTCCAGGAGAAATGTAACCACTCAGATTTGTTATTTTTTATTTAACATTTATTTAACAAGGCAAGTCAGTTAAGAACAAATTCTTATTTTCAATGACGGCCTAGGAACAGTGGGTTAACTGCCTTGTTCAGGGGCAGAACAACAGATTTCTACCTTGTCAGCTCAGGGATTCGATCTTGCAACCAAAAAGATGAATAGACAGAACTATGGATGTAAGGACTGACTATTCAAGATATCAACATGATTGTTATGAGGCTATACAGTATTTGTTTACATTTAACATGTTTACCAACATTGGAGTAAAACAAGCTTATATTTTGGGAGAGTGATAGTTGAACTAAGATCATGAGGCATTTATAAACTATATTCTTCAACAATCCATGGATATATATACAGTGCCAATTTGGACACACCTCAAGGGTATTTCTTTATTTGACTATTTTCTACATAATAGCGAAGACGTCAAAACTATGAAATAACATATAACCAGTGTTAAACAAATCAAAATATACTTTATATTCTTCAAAGTAGCCACACTTTGCCTTGAAGACAGCTTTGCACACTCTTGGCATTCTCTCAACCAGCTTCATGAGGTAGTCACCTGGAATGCATTTAAATTAGTTGGTGTACCTTGTTCAACGTCACTTCTTAATGCGTTCAGTTGTGTTGTGACAAGGTAGGGGTGGTATACAGAAGATAGCCTTATTTGGTAAAAGACCAAGTCCATATTATGACAAGATCCTCTCAGATAAGAAAAGATAATCGACAGTCCATCATTACTTTAAGACTTGTAAGTCTGGATGAGCGAGGGAGAGGAGGAGGAAGAGGAGGTGCGGGCTGATGAGTCAGTACCGCCACCGCCGTCTGACTGGGGACTCTAGAGCATTGAGATGTGTCGCTGTCAGGCAGGAGACGCGTTCTTTCTCCTAGAGATGAACGCACTTTAGTGCGAAAAGTGCAAATCAATCCCAGAGCAACAGCAAAGGACCTTGTGAAGATGCTGGAGGAAACAGGTACAAAAGTATTTAAAAAAAAAACAATATCCACAGTAAAACGAGTCCTATATCAACATAACCTGAAAGGCCGCTCAGCAGCAAGGAAGAAGCCACTGCTTGTCCCCATGCAACTGCACATGGGGACAAAGATCGTACTTTTTGGAGAAATGTCCTCTGGTCTGATGAAACAAAAATATAACTGTTTGGCCATAATGACCATCGTTATGTTTGGAGAAAAAAGGGGGATGCTTGCAAGCCGAAGAACACCATCCCAACCGTTAAGCACGGGGGGGGCAGCATCATGTTGTGGGGGTGCTTTGCTGCAGGAGGGACTGGTGCACTTCACAAAATAGATGGCATCCTGAGGAAGGAAAAATATGTGGATATATTGAAGCAACATCTCAAGACATCAGTCAGGGAGTTAAAGCTTGGTCGCAAATGGGTCTTCCAAATGGACAATGACCCCAAGCATACTTCCAAAGTTGTGACAAAATGGCTTAAGGACAATAATAGTCAAGGTATTGGAGTGGCCATCACAAAGCCCTGACCTCAATCCCATAGAACATTTGTGGGCAGAACTGAAAAAGCGTGTGCGAGCAAGGAGGCCTACAAACCTGCCTCAGTCACACCAGCTGTGTCAGGAGGAATGGGCCAAAATTCACCCAACTTATTGTGAGAAGCTTGTGGAAGGCTACCCGAAACGTTTGACCCAAGTTAAACAATTTAAAGGCAATGCTACCAAATACTAATTGAGTGTATGTAAACGGGACTTTTAAGGTATCCTTATGTGAACTGTAACTCTGTAATATGTTTGAAAAGGTTGCATGTTGCGTGTTTATTTGTTACGTTCCCCAGCTAGAAAAACAAAAATGGTCGCTCAAAACAGAAGAGGGAACTAACAAAGAGTTACTGACAACAACCAAAACGAAACAGGTGGGGTTTTAGGCGGGCTTCTTAAAGACACTCACGGTCTCAGAAAGTTGATCAGCAACAACAACTTGGACATAAAAGACACCTACCATAATATGACCAAGAAGAGGCCAACACAATTAAAATCCACTCCAAATTTAAAGACAGGAAGCAAACCAAAACAGGGAAGATCAGATAAAATATAGTTCTTTCTAGAAATCAAATCAGGAGAGTCAACTAAAGTAGTTAACCCTCCCCATCACTCAAAACAACTGGAGCACTGGGCCAGCCACTCTTAAATAGCACCTTCCCACTAACGAGATGACAAACCAGCACAGGTGTAACACATACTGACTAACGAGGTGACCAACCAGCACAGGTGTAACACATACTGACTAACGAGGTGACCAACAGGTGTAACACATACTGACTAACGAGGTGACCAACAGGTGTAACACATACTGACTAACGAGGTGACCAACAGGTGTAACACATACTGACTAACGAGGTGACCAACAGGTGTAACACATACTGACTAACGAGGTGACTCCAATTCATGCGCACCACATGCAACCTCGAAATATATATGGAAAAACCGAAGCCTTTAAAAATATTTTTGTTCAGTGTCCATGCCAACCTGTTCGGAGAAGACGGATTTTCAGGATGTCTCATGGTCTGACAAACAGTGCTGTAGCTCGGACACCTTCCACCACAGACCTGGAAGAAGGAAGAAGATATCTCTATCACAAACTCACAGATTTTAAATGGGGATTTTTTGTTATTATGTTACTTAGATTGATACACAAGCATTTCACTACACCCGCAACAACATCTGCTGAATATGTGTATGTGACCAATACGATTTGATTTAAATAGACGACTTAAGGATGAACCTATACATTTGTACATGTAACCTGGTTTAGTCTACTACATGTCTGTAAAGTAGAAACATATAAAGTATCGTAAACACTATTTGTAGAACACTATTATGAGTTTATAATATTTTTATTTATTTTATTACTTCAATTATTAAACATTTGATATTGACAAAATCAAACCAAAGTTTATTGGTTGTGTGTACAGATTAGCAGATGTTACAGCAGGTGCAGGGAAACATTTGTGTTTCTAGCTCCTACAATGCAGTAATACAATATCCATACAATACCAATAGGCAAATAATACAGAAAGTCCAGAACAAGAGAGAAATGAATCCCCTATGCAGTAAACAAGTATCCAAAGTGAAGTTGCTGGGATATTTATTTTAATAAAAATTGCATTGGCCAATACAATACTGTAATACCGAAATAGGCCAATACAGTACTGTAATACCGAAATATAGGCCAATACAGTACTGTAATATAGGCCAATACAGTAGTATAATACTGTAATATAGGCCAATACAGTACTGTAATACCGTAATATAGGCCAATACAGTACTGTAATACCGTAATATAGGCCAAAACAGTACTATAATACCGTGATATATCCCAAAACAGTACTGTAATACCGTAATATAGGCCAAAACAGTACTGTAATACCGTAATATAGGCCAAAACAGTACTATAATACCGTGATATATCCCAAAACAGTACTGTAATACCGTAATATAGGCCAAAACAGTACTGTAATACCGTAATATAGGCCAAAACATTACTATAATACCGTAATATAGGCCAAAACAGTACTATAATACCGTGATATATCCCAAAACAGTACTGTAATACCGTAATATAGGCCAATACAGTACTGTAATACCGTAATATAGGCCAATACAGTACTGTAATACCATAATATAGGCCAATACATTACTATAATACCGTAATGTAGGCCAAACAGTACTATAATACCGTAATATAGGCCAAAACAGTACTGTAATACCGTAATATAGGCCAAAATAGTACTGTAATACCGTGATATAGGCCAATACAGTAGTGTAATACTGTAATATAGGCCAATACAGTACGGTAATACCATAATATAGGCCAATACAGTACTGTAATACCGTAATATAGGCCAATACGGTACTGTAATATAGGCCAAAACAGTACTGTAATACCGTAATATCGGCCAAAACAGTACTATAATACCGTAATATAGGCCAAAACAGTACTGTAATACCGTAATATAGACCAAAACAGTACTGTAATACCGTGATATAGGCCAATACAGGACTGTAATACCGTAATATAGGCCAATACAGTACTGTAATACCGTAATATAGGCCAATACAGTACTGTAATACCGTAATATAGGCCAATACAGGACTGTAATACCGTAATATAGGCCAATACAGTACTGGAATACCATAATATAGGCCAATACAGTACTGTATTACCATAATATAGGCCAAAACAGTACTATAATACCGTGATATAGGCCAATACAGTACTGTAATACCGTATATAGGCCAAGACAGTACTGTAATATAGGCCAATAAGTACTGTAATACCGTAATATAGGCCAATACAGTACTGTAATACTGTATTATAGGCCAATACAGGACTTTAAAATATGCCATAGACGTAACAGATACTTAATTTCCAAAGTGACAACCGTCCACATTTAGGATGTGACACCAGTGGGAATCAAACCCCCAACTCTGGTGTTGCTAGTGTCACGCTCTAATGAATTGAGTCACACTCTAATGAATTGAGCCACACTCTAATGAATTGAGCCACGCTCTAATGAATTGAGCCACGCTCTAATGAATTGAGCCACGCTCTAATGAATTGAGCCACGCACTAATGAATTGAGCCACGCTCTAATGAATTGAGCCACGCTCTAATGAATTGAGCCACGCTCTAATGAATTGAGCCACGCTCTAATGAATTGAGCCACGTTCTAATGAATTGAGCCACGCTCTAATGAATTGAGTCACGCTCTAATGAATTGAGCCACGCTCTAATGAATTGAGCCACGCTCTAATGAATTGAGCCACGCTCTAATGAATTGAGCCACGCTCTAATGAATTGAGCCACGCTCTAATGAATTGAGCCACGCTCTAATGAATTGAGCCACGCTCTAATGAATTGAGCCACGCTCTAATGAATTGAGCCACACTCTAATGAATTGAGCCACGCTCTTATGAATTGAGCCACGCTCTAATGAATTGAGCCACACTCTTATGAATTGAGCCACACTCTTATCGATAGAATTCAGTGCCAACAGAAATTGTACTTGAATTCCATCGTTTCGAATTAGGATATTGGATACAATTTAAATATTTTTTAATTTGTAATGCACAAATTGAATTATTGATTTACTAAATTGAACTTGTATTTCATGATTTGAAACTGAATTTAGTGAATTTGCATTCAGTTAAAAAATTATCTTTCAATGTAATATTCAAATTCAATATTTATATACTCAGTTTCGATATGGTACACATAGCACTCATTGTCCGTATATCAAGTTTACAAACTATTATTTCAAGTTGATCAAAGTTTCATATATTCAACTTATTTCATATATTCAAATCAGAACCATTCAAATTCAGTTCTCTAAATTCATATCCCAAACCAGAGACAACATCCTGGTACTTTGTCAGCCAGGAAAAGTAGAGGAGAACAGATAGAATCAAACTCTCTCTGAGGTAAACAGAAGCTTCTGGCGGTTTCTGAAGCCAACATGACATGCTTCATTTATTTTCTTCCTATTCATTTGGCGAGCAGTTGAATTGTTTGGGCTATAAACTATTGTGGCCCATGATGAGAACCTATGGCCAAATGCTCAAGACAGATTTGATGCAAAATGGTGCTTGCTAAACATGTTTTTTCTTTCATTTGATTACCCTGTGAACCTTTGATCACACAAGGGATAGGAATGATGGACATGTCCAGGCCATTTTAATGGTTAGTGTATTGCCTGATGTGAAAACAGTCTAATGTTATTTACCGTACAATAGCATACCACTTTCAAACATCTTACATGTTTTGCTATTGGATTAACTAGTTGTTAATATAACTAAATTAAGAAGATTTCATTATGTTGTGCTCTGTGTGTCAGTTAGTGACTAGAGACAGACTGCTCTGTGTGTCAGTTAGTGACTAGAGACAGACTGCTCTGTGTGTCAGTTAGTGACTAGAGACAGACTGCTCTGTTCATCAGTTAGTGACTAGAGACAGACTGCTCTGTTCATCAGTTAGTGACTAGAGACAGACTGCTCTGTTCATCAGTTAGTGACTAGAGACAGACTGCTCTGTTCATCAGTTAGTGACTAGAGACAGACTGCTCTGTTCATGAGTTAGTGAATAGAGACAGACTGCTCTGTTCATCAGTTAGTGAATAGAGACAGACTGCTCTGTTCATCAGTTAGTGAATAGAGACAGACTGCTCTGTTCCTCAGTTAGTGACTAGAGACAGACTGCTCTGTTCATCAGTTAGTGACTAGAGACAGACTGCTCTGTTCATCAGTTAGTGACTAGAGACAGACTGCTCTGTTCATCAGTTAGTGACTAGAGACAGGCAGGAGACCAGAGAGACACAAGGACATGGCTCTTACATACGCTCTGCTATTGACGCAATGACACGGTGTGTGTGTGTGTGTGTGTGTGTGTGTGTGTGTGTGTGTGTGTGTGTGTGTGTGTGTGTGTGTGTGTGTGTGTGTGTGTGTGTGTGTGTGTGTGTGTGTGTGTGTGTATTGATAGTCTCCATGTTTTTAGGAGAAGGAAGAGAAAGGAACTATAAGCCTGCCAGTAGCACCATGGTTACAGCCTTCGAGTTGTTCCCTCCCCTCCTCCACACATTGAGAATGTCACATCTCCTCTCTCCTGTATTAGAACTCCCAGATGGTTCTGCTTCTAGAATGTCACATCTCCTCTCTCTCCTGTATTAGAACTCCCAGATGGTTCTGCTTCTAGAATGTCACATCTCCTCTCTCCTGTATTAGAACTCCCAGATGGTTCTGCTTCTAGAATGTTACATCTCCTCTCTCTCTCCTGTATTAGAACTCCCAGATGGTTCTGCTTCTAGAATGTCACATCTCCTCTCTCTCCTGTATTAGAACTCCCAGATGGTTCTGCTTCTAGAATGTCACATCTCCTCTCTCCTGTATTAGAACTCCCAGATGGTTCTGCTTCTAGAATGTCACATCTCCTCTCTCTCCTGTATTAGAACTCCCAGATGGTTCTGTTTCTAGAATGTCACATCTCCTCTCTCTCCTGTTTTAGAACTCCCAGATGGTTCTGTTTCTAGAATGTCACATCTCCTCTCTCTCCTGTATTAGAACTCCCAGATGGTTCTGCTTCTAGAATGTCACATCTCCTCTCTCCTGTATTAGAACTCCCAGATGGTTCTGCTTCTAGAATGTCACATCTCCTCTCTCTCCTGTATTAGAACTCCCAGATGGTTCTGCTTCTAGAATGTCACA